>NW_027109758.1:382538-437240 GCF_000696795.3 Halyomorpha halys
AGACAGTTGGATGGTGACTGCATTAAATTAATCCTCCTTAGCCTCCTATTCATAAAGTATAAACATTTGTGTTTACATGGATAAAAGTTGTATTGAACGGAATTAATTAGCAAACACTCTAGAATCAAAATAAACAACGAACAAACGAAAAACGACAGGACTTTTTGAATGCCCTGGTATGTTTCATTAATTCATTACTGCCATTAAAGTCTCTATTATAATCCTTATTTGGCTCTGATATTAACTATGAATATATCTTTGTTCACTTTGAATAATCCTATGTATAATTATGTAAGCTATTCCGTTTTATAAATTTCTTCTAAAATGTTGGAGAAAAAAATTATAATTTGTGGTATTCTGGTACTATAAGAAAAAAAGTACTGACTAAGTGAGAAGACAGCAGTGGAAGAAATTTATGTCGTGTTTTATGTGCAGTGGTTTGGTCCAATTCTAGGAACCACGGTCTTCCAGATGTTCATAGATCCTCTGCTGAGTCAAAATTTCAAAAAAATATTAATTTTACAGATTATATTTTTGTATTGTATTTATCATGGATGTCATGTATGTGGCATTAATCATTGCTATGTAGCAACGAAAAAGAAAAGTTTTATTGAAGATGAACTACATAGTTATAAAATACTTATAAAGGATTATTTTTAAATGTTTAAAGTATTTACAAATGAATGTTTTTTATGGAAGGTGTACCTACAATGTACGTCGATAAGGGCTATACTCTTTACTTTACCGTTATTGCCACTTCATTTCTTTTGAAGATAACAGAGTACAATCTTCACCACTATTTTTCCTAATACTTCCTGTTAACAAAATTTTATTTTTCAGATAAAATATTAAATATGGAAATTTTTTAATTTCTTGGAATACAGGTGACACATCATATTGAAATGTAGATCATGGCTATTGTTTATGATACTTTTTATAAAAAGACTTATATTTTGTGACAATACTTATATAAGACTTATATTGATTTTAAATAAAATGTGAATAAGTGTTTTTATTTTAAATCGTGTTCCGAATTTAAGGTAAAACAAAGTGTTCTTATGTACACATAAGATTTCTTATATTACACATATAATTCTTATGTGAATCTTGCAAGTCTAGAACCTAGAATGCCCTCAGCAAAATGATAATAACAATTAGGTTTTGGCAACAGACCTATTCTTATGTTTTTTACAATAAAATAATGTTTCATATGAATTATCAAAATTAATTACTTTGAATTTAAGTAAATCCAGAAATAGCTCAGTGTCAGTAGATAAATGAATTTCTGTATAAAACAAGTTTTTATGAACAGATACTGCAGCAAAACAGAACTCAGAACAAGGGAAGCAACATAGTTATCCCATGATGTGAAGTTGTGTTGTGTCATTAACAGTGGTACTTTATTCATAATCATATTTACAAATTTTTTAGGTTACAAACAGACAATTTTAACCACAAATCAAATAATAAAACTTATTTTCTACAACAGTAGTCAGGTTTCATAAGTATCATGATGCATAATAGTCAGAAAAGAACATGTAATTCGTCCAATTTCTTTAAAGGCTTTAGGAATTTTTTCCCATTTTGTTTATGATGGTAGTTTTAGATGGAATTATGTTATTAATAATTGGTAAGAGAAAGAGTTATATGGTAGGATCTCATTAGTTGTGTGGAGTATCTTTATGACCAAAATAAAAGAAGCTTGAAGATGGTGGGAAAGGTATAGGTTTTGACTATCAATATTGCTAAGGAAAAAAAAAACATAGTTCATATATCTAATTAATTATATTAATCAAACAATTTTTGAGGTTAATTATGGTAATCAAATTCAGTCTTACCTGTAAAAACATCTTTTAACCAAGGAAAAACAGTTGTTTTCTCTGTTTTGCATGTTATGTAAGAATGATTCTCAGATAATGGCTTCAACTTTCAGAAACCAATTTAACAAAAAAAATATACAAAAATAAAATAAATTTTGTTTTCTTATGTTATCTCTTGATTACAACCATTATGAAGCAAAACTCGAACACCAAATTTACTTATAAGATTTAGATTATTTATTTCCATTTTGATGACTAAATAAGAAGATTCTAGGACAAGAAAGCTATGAACACCCTTAATAAATGCAAAATGAACTTAAAAAGAGCATTTAATATTGGATCAATGTCCAATTATTAATTTTAAGACCTCATTTCATAAGGATGATGACAATTAATCATAATAAAATGAAAAAATAAATAATAAACATGAATTAGTAATTTCAACAGTAGTAATTTAAAATATACTTAATAGAGATTACTTAAAATGTAGTTATTAGCCCCCTTTTTAAAAATATAATTAGAGTATTTGTAGAATATTTAATTAATAGCATTAAGGATCTCAGAATAAAGTTTATTAAGAAAAAATCCTTTTAGCTACCAAATAGTCAGTTTTTTAAAAAATCAAAGTCTATAGTAATCACAAACAAAACATATTAATCAGTCTCCACAAATTTATTCTTTGAGTTTAAATAAAATCATTTAGGTGAATGCAAAAATTTGACAAACAAGATGATCATTTACAAATAAATATATTTATTTAATAATATGAATTAACAGTAATTTTGTTAAGGCTAACTTATCTTTGATTTAAATTAATCAGATCGGTTTAAATTTTTATGTTTTTCAACCTATTTGTAAATAGTTATACTTTACAACAGTATCTGTAAAAATCTGAATATATATTTTGATTTGATTAACAGCAGGTGAAGCCATTTTTTTTTTTTTTTTTCAGCAGCTATAAATTCTTGCTGGTTAAGTAAAAGAAACAAACAATTATCAATACTCAGTGGTAAAACCATTATTTCTTTTATGAGGCTATATACAGGAATATAATGGAATTTTCATTTTATTGTAGTAGATTTGTATAATTTTTTTTTTATTTTCAAAAATATTTCTTCGTTTTTACAACTAAATCACGATTTAAAAGAGGTTATTAATGAATGTCCTAATACTAATTTAAAATAGTACTAATATATTGATGATAAATGCTCAGCCCTGTTTCTTCCAAGCTGGTCAGCTTTCTCGTTGCCTATGATTCCCTTATGTCTTGGGACCCACACTAACTTAAGCTTTTTTAGCTTGTTAATGACTCTAAGGCTTGTTTACACTCTCTCACCAATTTATAGATGACTCAAGGGCTTGAAAGGCAGACAGACTATCTGAAAAGACGGTGGATGCCTGTCCTTTCACAGCTGGTGACTTCAGGGCATATAGCTGCCAACAAGATGACAAACACTTCTGCCTGAAATTCTCTTGAGTATTTGCCCAGTGGGAAGCTTAGTTCTATGCCTAAGTCTTCTATATAGACCCCAGCACACTTTAGTCGAGTTGAGTCCTTTCTTGATCCATCAGTGAAACAGGGCAGATAATCTCTTAGGGTTTCTTCAGAACCCTGTACCCAATCCTCTATCCTTGGGTATAGGTAATTAATTTTGGTGTCCAGAGTGGTTGTTGTGGTGAGCGGTATTGTAGTATTGGTAACTAGTTTTCCACTACTTAAGCTATTGTCGCATGACCAGTAAATTCTCCCATCCCTTTCCACTATCTATATTCTTTCATTCTTAGATAGGCTAGTACCACTTCTCCTTTCATTAATAAGAGGAATGGTACTAAAGAAAGCAGGACTTTTAATGCCTTAGTAGGTGTTATGCAAAATGCCCCAGTTATGCCAATAAAGGCCATCCTTTGGATCTTACTGACCATTCGCACATGGGAAGCCCTTTCCAGGGCTGTCCACCACACAATACTTCCATAGTAGCTTCTCAGTCTTATTATTGCTGTATAAATCCAATGTATAACCTTTGGCCTGAAACCCCATGTGATGCTAACAGCACATTTTACTTGCCAAAAGGCTGCACTAGTTTTTCTTTTAATTTCTGTGAAATGAGATCCCCTGTTAAGTTTTACATCCAAACTAATTCCGAGGAATTTGACATTTTGGCTTAGTTGGAGTTTATTGCTAAAGAAAGTTGGGGTTTGAAATGTACCCTATTTCTACTTTCTGGTAAATAGAATCAACTCTGTCTTTGATGGGTTTACTGCATGAACTTTCCTATTATGAGGATCACTCCATCATCGGCAAATGCTTGGCCGAATATCCCAGCATCCTCAAGTTTTCTGAATAGGCTATCCACAACTAGGCACCATAACAACAGTGAGATGCAACTCACCTGAGGGCATCCAGTCATTGCCTGCGCCTGTAGCCTAGTACCGTCTTCCGAAACAACAATTATTCTATTATTAAGAAGAAATCTGACTATCGCATTCGGGGCAGAAATGTCTTGATAAGGCCTCTGGCCTTGTTTTATCAAATGTCCCTTCTACATCGAAAAAAAGTCCTAGGCCTTTTCGATGAGCCCTACCAAGGAGTGCAGGGCAGTCTCTTCTCCTGGATACTATGCATTTAATCATAATAGTTTGAAATAAGATGATACAAAACCAGCATTTGCTAAATGAGGTACACCAATAGAAAATGATCAGTTTTGAAGCTTCTCATTCATTTGTAGAACTTTAAAAGTCAAGAATATACCATATATATTATTAAATTTCAATCTTCAGTAGGCAAATAAGAATAACTCCATGTACCAATTATTAATTTAAGAGAAAGCAGCATTTTTAAAGTCAAGTTTCATTCTTATCATTTGTTCCGTTAATTGTATTATTTTATTATGACATATGATTTTATTCTTACAAGGGCTCAAAAATAATACTATTTGGTCTCGGGTCCTGCTCACAACAAGGTATATGGCCTAGAGCTGAAAGAAAAAATACAAAGGTGGAATTATGGAAAAAAAAAAAAAAAAAAGTTGGCATCTGTTTCTATATGTAGACAAGAAATCATAACAAAATCAGTTTATGGAAGAATGGCTCCTGAAATTAGAAGAGTAGCTTCGAAGTCAAAGAACATTTTGAACTAAGTTCTTATGATTCTCGTGGATGATAAATTTGAGCCATCTGAGAACCTGTTGATGGGTTTGATAGATATGGATATCTACATTCAGGTTTATTACTAGGGTGTTATTCAAATTTCGTTTTTTTACTTTAGTAAAAACAGGAGGTTACCCTAATATGACCTATTGATATATTTTTCATCATAACAATGCTGATTTGTAAGTAATGTTTTATTGACTGTTCCATTATTTCCGAGAGGCAGGAAATGAATTCCAGAAGAAACCCAAATTGGCCATTCAAAATGCCTTTGAAAAGAACTTAAAGCTTTTATGAGGAGTGCAATAATGTTCATGATTTTTTTTATAATTTCTTAAAAAATGAAGTTATAATGGATCTTTTTGATGAAATGGCCAATAAATCATAATATCGCTATCACAGAAAGACATCCAATGAGCTGAAAACAATATCTTTCAATATATAAAACAAATTTTCAAGTATAGATTATTTCTGTGATGTGCTATAGGCAGTGCATTACTGAATCTAGTAGTTTGAAACGATTTTATTAGGTTCTAGTAGTGCCACCGATGAACAAAAAAGAGAAAAAATATCGGACACCAAAATTACATATAGGTTATTTTCCATGGTGACACTATATTAAAATAAAGATGTTTGGTTCAAATGTTTTCTTTTAGAAGGAAGAGTTATTTATAATACTTTAGAACTTAAAAAGATTCATTCGAAGAACCAGAAAATATATAATTATAAGTTTAAAGTTCAAAATCAGATGATAATTTTCAGTAATGTCATAGCTTAAAGTATAATTAGGTTACTTGAAATAAATCAAATACCTCATAAGTTGACCAATGTAAATATAATCTAACTACCTGATATAAATATGTTAAAATAAGGAGTATTAAGTTTTTAAAATATTAATAAACTAATTATCACATTGAGAGGATGTATTTTGTCAACATTAATACAAATATACAACAAAAATACTTAAAATTGGGTCAGTATTACTTAAAATACTATATATACATAAATAAAGAGTATTAAAAAATATAAAATATGAATTAAAAAAAAAATAATTTAAAAATACAAAACACAGCCAAATGTCTTAATTCAGCTTAACATTATTTCCACAATCAGATTTTAAGAGATCACTTATTTTATTTCTACAATGAAATCTACAAGAGGCAAAAGTGAAAAATATAAAAAAGAAATAGAATAAAATAAAATAAATTGGATTAATATAGCATCCAAAATGAATTAATTAGATTAAATTTAACAAGGAACTGTTCTAATTTTGAACGTAGCTTATATGCTTTTGATCAAAACCAAAACTTTTATATTATAGAGGAAAATTTTACAATTTAAGCAGAGCTGAGAGGAAACAAGTGTATAGTAAATTAATGTGAAATACCATGGTGACCTCGTTAATATTGTTTCTGAGTAATATATTGCTATATAAAGAATATCATAGTCATCGCAGTAAAAAAAAACCTTCGTTAGTTTTTAATTACTGTCACTATCCAGACCATATTATTTTTGATCATATACTATTAAGACTTAGCTCAAATGAAGATGAACTGAACTTTAAGTCAGTGGATGCCTCAAATAAAATTATGCTAATGCAGCATTATATACATAAACATATGAGTACAATGTATAATATGTCATTCTTCAATGACTCAAACTACTTTAATTAATAAATAAGCTGAAACTAGAAAATCTAAATCAGCTAACAGATCTAAAATCAAAGAGCTAAACAAATCAAGAACTAAATAGGCTATCTTAAAAAATTAGATTAACCTGAAAAGATTTAGATTCTTGCACTTCCATTCTTAGTAAATTAAAAAATATAACAAACAATAAAAAAACAAATCAACAATTACACAAAACATTAAATAATAACTATTAGTAGAACTATTTTTGGTAAACTGAAAATAGACAATTAAATCATTGATTATTCATATTAAAAATGTGCATATAACAGTCAGCCATGAAGTATAAACAGGGCAACACAACAGTCTTGGACAAGTCTTAATTTATTTTTTTTTTCTGATTTTTATTAAATTTATTAATTTTTTTTTTGTTTTTTTATCCAAATGAAACAATAAGTACAAAAATGCAATTGAAAGACACATAACGGCAATTATGGATCTATTATTAAATGAACACTACAACCATTGTGACAATACAATACTACATCTCTACAATAAGTTTAAAGATATAACTAATATTATATAAACTTCAGTATAAAATGTAAGTACACAAAAACCACAAATATATATTTATATATAAATATACTTAGATACAAACACATAATATGTTTGTATTTATGTATACATGTATATATAGTTATAAAATCCACCAGTAAAAATGTTAATAAGTACATACTAATTTTAGCCTGAATAGTCTGACAAAATGTGTAATAAGATATTGAAAAGTGGTGGGCCAGTATAATATACTTAAAAATAAAAAAAAAAGGTAATGATTCTTGAGATTCAATTCAGGTACAAACTAATTATTATAGCTACCCCATGAGAAAGAAAGTACTTAAAATAGATTATTCAATTTTATACAAATTTGGCAAACAGGGTAATTAAATATATAAGTGATAAAATGTCGAAAAAATCATTTGTAACATATAGGCTATTAAAACAGAATGATTAGACAGTTTCATATTTGCGGATAGAGCGAGACATACAGCAAGCAAAAATGACTCCAATTAGCTGAAACAAAAAAAGATTCATTTTATAATAAATTATAAATACGTTGATTAAAAAAATTGCTTGGTAACAGATTGTTAACCAAAGACACTACCAATTTTTTTATTTATTTTAACTTCATTTAAGCACTGCTTTATCTAGAAAAAAAAAATCCAATATTGGGTGAAGTCCACTAATAAGTACTATTAATGTAACAGAAAGTAAATTCAAATGAAAACAGGATTCTGTTATCACTGTAGGCATTCAAATGAAAACAGGATTCTGTTATCACAGTAGGGATTCAAATATGCAATGAGTTTCAAATTGTTTGTGAATGATGTTAGCGTTTGAGATCAATGCAGCTTTATTGTTCAGATCTCAGTAAAGTTATAACTCTTTCTGTGAATCAAATTTTATTTGCTGAATTAAGATATTGGTTATTGATATGATCTTTGAATACCCATTATTTATAACATAATCAAGTAATATTTACAGTCAGTTACTTTATAGAGAGCATATTTAGTGATTTTCACTAGTTTTTTTAGATTTGGAAAAAAATAGCAACGAAGCTGATTTAAATATGAAATTTAAATTTTTGAATAGGAAATACAAGTTATTTATATGAAAATGAAAACAAATATTTTGTTTGCCCATCGCTATAGTATGGTCCACCGCAAGCCATACATTTTTCCCACCTCTCTGGGCCTTTGTGGATGCCATGCCAAGAAAACCTCTATTGAGGAAAGCACTGCTCACTCAGCAAGTATGAGTCCCACCAATGCAATTAAGTAATAATCTAATAGAACCTATTAATTATATAACATTCAATTTGTTTTCTTGTTTACGATAAGAAGAAATTATTAACAATTGTATTTAACCATATGAAATATCTACAAAAAACACTGCAAGTAGTCCAACAAACTTTTTTAGTAAAACCAAAGCATCAATTTGGACTGACTAATATAGCAAAATGGAAAATGTAAATATTTGTTTGTATCTATAAAAATTCATATTTAAGGATGCTAACTTAACGAACCTAACTTAATTTTTACTAAAAAAACATTTGTAGTCAACTTTCCTAGATTTTTTTTTTGTGTCATTATATATTACACATTTCAATACAACTGGCAGTATTATTTCCTTATTCTACACAAAAAAACAAATCTATTAATATGTATTTATTTGTATTGTGCTGCAATGTGAATATAACATGCAATAATTTGGACTGATTGACCTAGTAAATGGGATATAATATTTTGTAGGGAGAAACAAAGTTAACAAAATACCCTTAAATACAAATTTTCATAAAAATTGAAAATTAACATTTTTCTGATGGGGCTTTCGATTTTTTTTTTTTAAATCATAAAACTTGCAATAACCTTTAATGCGACTCCCCTAATCTATAAAAAACGTAGGCCCTTGCAAACTACAAACAATGGCACAAACCTGAGGATCATAAAAAAATTTGAATCAGAAGTATAAAATTTATAATTTATGTATATTATGATAATGTTTACTCAATATTGTTGTTGAATACAAATTGCCTACTTAGCTTCACTAACTTGTTTTACTTAAAGTTTTTGTGTAATTTTTCTACATTTAAACTCATTTAATACTATCAGCAATTCTTTCTTTCTTATACAAACTTAAAAAAGCAATTAGTATATAACAGCATTTAATTACAATCAAAGCAAAGGAAGAACATGAAAATAAAAATTTCTAACAATTTTTTTTTCAGCTCCTCCTTTTGGCCTAGTATCACTGAAAGTTCCATCGAAATCAAAATTCCCACAGTTGCAGCCTTTCCCCAAGTGAGATTTTAATATCAAATAACCTTGATTCCAGAATATTGTTAAAACAATAAAAAATGAGAGACAAATTTAAATCAACTTTAATACTCCTTAACAATAAAAATTACCATGAGTTCAATTATAAACAAATTTTCTTTATAAAAACAGTTAATAATTTTTTTTAAAGAATACAAACATGTGGTTCTGTTCGGTTTATTCATACTTCAAATAAAAAACATTAACCAACAAAGTTACACCATTAGAAATTAAAATATTTTTAAACCATTGACAACTATGAGTACAGATAAATTTAAATCGTGTCATCTAATTAGTAACTATTTTTAATCAATTATTTAAAAAATTATATCAGTTAGTTACTGAAGGTGTTAAAATTAGATAAATATAGTGTAGAAAATTTTCAAATGCAGATAGATTATTAAATCCAAAAACCGTAAGAATACATGTATAAAAAGATAAGTAAATAAACAGAAATACTGTTGGGAAGCAAGGAACTTGTTTATTGATCTTGTTGAAAACAAAAGATCTAACCTATTTCTTACTGCCTCAGTGCACTACATTGGTTCCCTCTACAGTCAATGGCCAAGCATAATGTTCTGACCAATTTACACAGACCCTAAAGAGTGCACTTGTTAAAAATAAATAACCAACACCAACATTATGAGCTACTTTTTCCACAAAAAATAGATTTAGGATAAATAATATTATATATAAATTATGGCTACGGTCGTTTTTCTGCTTTATATTTAATTATTTCAAAGATAAATAAACTTAGGTCCCTTACTTGATGTAAATATTAATTAAAACAAACTATGGTAAAATATAGACTAAAATTATTAATAAAAGATACAACTCCATCAAGTTGACCTATTACTGTCAAATCAAATACAATTGGTATAATTACTTGTTAATAACAATATAAAAAGAATGATAATTAATCAAACATAGTGAGAATTTCATGTTGTTTTCACTGATCTATTTACCTGAACAAATGCAACAGTTAAAGCAAATGCAATGATGCTGAAGATATTTTGTTCAAGAGCATTTTCTAAGGCAGGCAAGCATCCATTTTGGGTAGCATGTTGTTCTACACAACTTTCATCAATAGCAAAATGTGGGCAGCAAGACAGCGGAAGGGCCCCATCATAAATATCAGCCCAGTCTTTAAAGGATCTAACGCCACAGCAAGACAACTATAATGAACCAGTAAAATCGAGTTAAAATAAGACAACTGATATTAAAAATCTTAAAAGAATTATGTGTAAGACTCTCGTGTGATGGGAGTGAAACTTGTTAGGTTCAAGCATTTGATGATTTTATTATTAGACAATGGAATTTCATTGAGGGAAATCTCTCTTAATTAAATGAAATATCTCTTTTATTTATCGAGTAGAGGAAATGTTTCACTTTTTGTCTTTGCTCCACCATGCCCAAAGAAGTTTCACTTAAAAAAAACACTAATGGTTTGAAACATTGGGTTAAAGTAAGATTAATGTTACATATATGATTAATAACAACAGTTTAAACTGACTACAATCAATATCTATAATATATACTCCAATAATAATATATATACTCTATAATATATAACTTAATTATTTATTTAATTACTAAAAATTTCTTGTATTACACAACATCCATACTTCCAGGACATTATAGAAGAAACTTAAACCTTCCTAGGTTTAGCCTCACAGCATGAGGCCCATTAATGTGTGGGGCAAGACAGAAATAATAATAAAAAACTTAATCCAATCGACAAATCTGAACATTCTTCTACACATTTCTTCTTTCAGCATTATTTGACTAAGATTTAAAGTTTTAAAAAGTAGGATTGACTGGTTAAATGTTAGGCTTTCCTTATATAAGGAAAACTCTGCTCAGTCAAATGATCCAAGTAATGTAAAGGTACACATTGTCACAGTTTTTGTGCGATTTTAAGTTTCACAAATACTGGATTCATTGCAGTTGGGAGAAAATAAAATATCTGGCTGACAATATTAGAGCTGTGTCACAATGGAATAGGAGACGCAAGGTTTATATAGACCTTAACAAACTTATCAACGAACTGAGGCCAAGGCATGCGTTAGAAATAGTGGTGTTTAAACATTTACCTTCATAGAAAAAGTAGAGGATGGTTGTGAAGAATGCTTGTCAACAGATTTTTGTATTTCTCAATAGTTTTATTAAGAATATTTGTAGTTTCATGATATGTATATTGATAAATAAAAAGTTAGACAATGATGGATATGGTTTTTGGGAATACTAAATTTTTTGTGGAAAGGACATCCTAAATGGTAGCTTTGAAAAGACAGCCAAAGTGAACGGATTAGAAGATAAGAAAAAAAGAAGAATAGATACATAAGAATTTGAAATAGAATACTTATATTAATGTAATATAATTTTTTGAAAGGATGTTTTATGATTATGGTATTTGCTTTATAAAACTTAATTGAAAACAATGATTCAGCTATCATTTTGAAGATTATCTTCATCACTCATGACAAATAATAAACACTGTTACTATCCATCATTTGATTTTAACCACCCACAGGACAACTTAAGTTGTATTAAATTCCTTAAGTCTAATTCCTTTCCATTGAGAATTTTTACTCAATGAAAAGCAACTAGACTTCATCAATTTAACACAACTTGAGATGTCCTGAAATCAGTTCAAACCAGTTAACTCAATTTTAGGCAATTCAATTTACCTAGTTTTTCACGACCACCACAGATATCTCTTTGTTAGCATTATAACCTACCTTATGTCAGACTAGAATGTGACAACATGGTTAGAAGTTAGTAGTGTTTATATTAAACGGTGTTACGATAATGAGTTCTGTTTTATTCATCCTGAATACCTATTATTTCAAAAATAGATCCTAGGGGATATATATACATAAACATAGTATCGTGTGAAAAATAAAGATTTCCATCAAATTTCAGAGTAAAACAAGGATTTTAAACCACCTACTGAACTATATTTTATGGGAAATATAGCATGGTGTTTAAGAAACTAGAACAGAAGTTGACCATTTCTTGGTAACAGAAACAGATTCATAACAGAAAAAAGTGAAAACTTGCCATTTTTCATATCATAGAATACTTTTGGATTTATAGAAGGTGATATAAATTCCAAGAAGTAATAGATCTATATGTTGATTATGGTTTGGATAAAAAGAATGTTCTTTGGTAAGTATGTATCATCCCTTTGCATTATCAGAGCTAACTATGAATTTAGGGATCAGTTGGAGAACTTAATGCGGGGTCAAATAGTGTTACCTTCCTGGAATCAGTATTTCCAATAAGCAAATAAAGTTTATTAATAGTTATTGAGTTAGTGAGGGCTTTAGAAACTACCAAAGAACAAGTCTAGGTGATTCAATCTAAAGACTTGGAAGTACTCCAAATTAAACAAAGTATTGAATTATTACAAGCAATAAAATTGGGTTAAAAAGGAAATATTTTTGTATAAGAAAGGGAGGGAACTATCTGGCTTTTGGACATAAAAGCCAGATATAGTTTCCTCTTTAGATAGTTTCTAGTACGCAGATAGTTTCCTCTTTAGATAATTTTCAGTAGCCATTTAGTTTCCTCTTTAGATAATTTTCAGTAGCCAAATAGTTTCCTCTCTCCAAATAAGTAAATTGTGATTGTCTTCAAATCTACAAAAACTGTAACAAACCTTGAAAATATAATTCTTGGTGGGTAGAAATCCTTATCAATGGTAATCCAGTTCAGTTGAAATTAGAATCAACTAGGGACATAAACTTTTTAACACTAAAGGTAATAAGTAGCATTAAAAAAAGAAACTGGTGAATTCGTTATTGAGCAAGGCTGCTCGCTCATATGCGCGCGCACACGCACACAGATCATTTTGTAAGACTATGTTATCTTGAGGACTCAGGAGACCTCAAACATGTATTTCCATTGAAAATTTAAAACTCAAAATTTCCCACAATTATGATACTTTTCCTTACTATATGAAAAAGTATCAAAATACCTATTTCATATATAGGTCATTACAAGTAAAATAATGGACATGTGCGTTTATATTTAAGCCCAATCCAATTGAATAAATTTGTAAAAAGGGAGCAAATCTTAATACTAATGCAGAAGGAGCAATTTATTAAGTTAGGTAATAATGGCAAATATACTGTTCAAGACATGAGAGATTTTAAATATTTTTACCATGGTGGGGAGCCAAGTCTTTCATTTTGTGGGACCTCCACTCAATGAAAAAATTCAATGCCCCAGGCCGGATTTAAACAGGCGCCGCCCGCAGATCTCAGATTGATAAACCTGCGTCTAACCACCTGAGCTACAGACGAATCTGAGGTTACTACTCCTCCAATAGGAACATCTAATAGTGCTGATGATGTATCTACTAGGTTACTACTCCTCCAATAGGAACATCTAATAGTGCTGATGATGTATCTACTTTCCATGAGAATATTTCTTAATTAACTGAAGAGAACTCAAGCACAGCAAGATCACAAAGCACAATTATGATTTCTTAAATGGAATCCACTCACAATTGAGTGTTCTGTTCTAATCATCCTAAATAAATACAACTTCAATCCTATATCCTCAAAGATATAAATAGGGAACACACATTATTAAAATAAAGACATTAAAGAAAATATTGATGATGAAAAAGGGAAAATTCATAATGTGATTAAATCACAACACATAGCACACTGATACCTTAAAATACTTGATTAGTAAAGTTAAAGAGAATGAATGGCCTATGATGTTATATCTTAGGAACACATTAGTTAAAAAACATACAAATTTAAAAAATAGCTGAGTTTAAACTAACTTTACTTTAATTCATTTGAACCAACAACTAAAACTTACATCAACCTGAAGAGCATTCCAAGTATTGTTATCAATATCATATTTATAGCTATTTCTCAAAGAATTATACATTTTAGCAGACAACTTTTCATGAATGTCTTCTTTCATTATATATCCACCGATGCCACCAGCAGCTTCCATAAAAAAAATGAGGCAAAGTAGGGCAGCAAACTAGAAAACAAATCTTCTTAACATTACATCATAAAATAATTAATAAAAACCAAACGAAATTTATGTATATTTACCGTTATTAACATGTAATTGCTTTCTTGAATAGCTCCACAGCATCCAAAAAATGCAACAATAAAAATGAGAACACCCACTATGATGAATATAACAGGCAAGGAAAATAACTTCTCATCAATAAATATTTTATAATTAGAATACTTTTGCTGAATCATTATTCCAATTGTTAAAATCACAATACCTGAAATCTAATTAAAAGGGGAGGAGTTAACTAATAGAACTACACTGTCAAAGAGATCTTAGTTTCATTTAAAATATTATACCTACCGCAAAAAGTAAATTAAAAAGAAATAATAAATATTTAATACAAGACATCCCAATTGAATCCATAGTGGGACAGTAACGTTAACAACGAATAGATAAACTACTTTTCTAATCACACATCAGTACCAAAACACTCCCAACTACTAGACAGCTTCCAAGAAAACACTTTAGACTGAAGCTTCCGATACAAACAAAACCAGTGTTGCCCCATTACCAAAACCACTACACTAGCTGATTGAATTCATTCAATCATCAAATGAAATTAGTGACATTAAAATTTATTAATCTCTTCATTATTAGATATTTTAGGAAAACCATATAATTTTAAGTTATAATATTTCTTTAAAATGCAGTTATATTTAATGAATAAACCTCTGCCCCCATATCACTGAAACCTTCCCCTAGATTATTGAGAATGTTTTTATTCCCGCAAATTGACATGTAAACAAGAAATCTGTTATTATTTTAGATTCAACTATTTTAATGGAGTGCACACAAGTTTTATTGTCCGAATCATTTGATGTCAATAATGCCGTTACAGAAAAGATCCCAGTTAGTATCTTTATCTTAATTATGGTGTTATTTTTTGTACCAAGTATTCCTTCTTGACAAAAATTGTTGTCAATCATGTTTTGGTTGTAATTGCTAACTTCGGTTTATAATATAGTTAACTTTAAAGATTTGTACATTTTCTATTTAATTTCCCCTATTGTTGTGAATTAATTTAATTGTTATGAATAGGTTGCTACACTTTCGATTGATGGTGAATATCACACCATATACAACACAGAGAATGTCATTGGCAGAGAAAATTCATGCGATGTTGTTATTAGCAATAGTGTAAGTTTTTTTTTTAAGTTTCATTAGTGTTTATTTCTAGTGAAAAGTAGAATAATAAACGAGTTTCATTTTCATCAATAATTATTTTCTTTGACTTCTATCCTTAGTTTGATTTTATCTATATTGGTTTTAAATTGCATGAAGTGGTATTGTCAAATTTAATTATTATTATGTAGTTGTCATTTGAATCCAGCTCCTAATTCCCCAGTCTATTTGGTTCCCACAGAATGTTGGACCTTGTTAATCTTAATTAGAGAAGATCCTCTAGTTTAGTATAAAAGTTAAATTATTTTTAAGTGTTGTTGTTATAGATTTGGTTTTTAATAAGTCATGTTACATTATTCTTTATCAATTCATGAATGCAACATTGTCAATGCATTGGGTACTTATTTAAACTAAAGATCCAAATGGGCTAAAATGGTTATTGCTTGCCCATCTTGTAATCATAATATTAATACTTGTTACTCTCTGGGTTTTTAAAAATAAATTGTATCTATTCTCTAAAATATATATTTAATTACTGTCTTCGTTGTATCATAAATAGTTCATTATTTTAATTACTAATTGTAGCTTTGTGGAAATCACATTTACTGTGACATTGCTCGTTTGTAATTGACTATTTAGGCAAATCATTGTAAAAGTATGGTAATAAGTTTGATTCATTGTTTATATTAAGTTATCAAGATAAATTTATTTTTAAGTAAAAAATAACTTTTTGTTGATGTATTAACTCATTAACTTCTTATATCTATTACTGGAATTATAGTGCCCTAATTAAGCTACATGACAGCCAATTGTTAAATCTGAAAGGCCTGAATCTGTCACCTTTTGATATGTCTTATAACACTAAAGTTTTTATTCTCCTTCAATATGAAGTTACTTCATTCAATATGAAGCTGTCAGTTAATAATATTATTATAATAACAAAAAGAAGAGAGAGAAAATTAGTATGCACTTAGTGACAGCTTTATTATTATACCCAGCTGTTAATTTATTTCTGATATATATATTAGTGAGTTGATTTTTCACCTCAACATACTATTCTATTTCTTTTCACTCTTAATTATACACTACTGCTACTAATATTTATTATATAATTATTTAAAGTGTTACTAAAAATAAGTACTTTTTTTTCCCATAGGCTATATCGAGCAAGCATGCTGTCATTGAAGCAGAAGATTCTGATGCTCACTTGATTTATGATTTAGGAAGTACTAATAAGACGAAATTGGGCAAGGTTTAAAAAAAAAAATTATATTTATGAAATATTGTTTTTTATTATGATTTTATGATGCATATTACCTTTAATTATATTAGTTTGAATCTTCAATATTCTTTATTGCAGATGGTTCTTAAACCTCATGTTCGTTACCATATAAATGATGGAGACTATGTTACTTTCGGTAATGTTTCAGCACTATATAATGTAAGTAAAGTTTATTTTTATTAATAATATCTCCAAAAACAATGGATCTTTAATTGCTACTTCTCATTTTAGGTATCCAGAAAATATATAACAACACCTGTTAAAGGTAAGTAAAAGAATTTCATCATTAATTAAATTAGTTGTCCTACAAATGATTTTGATGATGACCAATATCTATGATCAATATACAGTTCTTACTTTGAAATAGTACAAACATGACTTCTGTTAAGAAACTAAAATAGGAGCAATAAAATAAAATCTTTGAGGATTTTTTTTTTTTCTACGCTAATTTTTATAAGTTGAAAAAAGCAGAAATTCAGTTTTCCAGCACTTGTAATAACAGATTTAGATAAAATCCTAAGGCATCATGAATGCCAGCATTGGCTGAAAATATCAAGTTTTCTTGATTATATATTTAATACTTGAGAACTGGTTTCACTTCATGTAAGTTCAACCATAAATGAAAATGAAAGAAAATCCAAACAGAACCACTATTGAACCTTTCTATGAAAAAAGGACTTTTAAAATTCCCTTATTGAATGAAACAGTTCTACCTATTTAAAAATGATGATACTTCTTTGTAACTTTGGTAAGTAACAAAGTGGATACTGAGGATTTTAAAAATGCAATCTCCTGAAAAACGGCTTTGACTACTAACACTTTTTTTTCCCGACTACTACCTCAATTTTGAATTGGCCATTTATAATAATTTTAAAATTTTTCCTGACAAAGACTTTTAATCTTTAAGAGAATTGAAGTATTACAAATTTAGAGAAAAAAATCTACAATAACTTCCAAATTTTTTAAACAAAATTTAAAACTCTAAAAGTTTTTGAAACTTTTTTTCCTATATCATTAATCTCAAAAAAATCTATATTGACTATTAATGGTAGGGGAATTAGTCTTAACGGTTTTGGTTCTTTTGCCGAACCTTGATTGCTACCTTCTAGGTTCAACGGTTGCTGGCTCATATTATATTGAGTGGGATGGTCAAGATTCATTTCTTTGGACCACCACAGAATACTTATTTACTCCCAATTACCCCCAAGAAATGCACTCTGGGATCTTGCCCTTTTTAGGTGATCATGGCCTCATATTCACAGTTAGGACTTAGCAGTTCGAATCTGATTCATAAGTTCAAGTTATAAATATTTCGTATTTACTTTTATATATTTTTTTTTAGGTACACCAGTGAATTCATGCTCCATTCCTGAAACACCTGAATGTCTTGTATCAACTTTAGAAATAGCTACTAGTACAAATGGCAAACAGAAAGTAATTATTTGGTTTCTTATTATTGAAAAAACTTAATTTGTAATGCATATTTAAAGATGAATGACTTCACTTGATAAAGTATTAGTAATTAATTATTTTTTTTTATTGTATTCACAACAGTGAATTTTAAGAGGTTAATTCTGCTTCTAATAAGATTAATAAAAAGTTTATTTAAATTATGGTCTTACTCTTTAAATATGCTTTGGTGATTTTAAGTATTATATTATTAATTAATACATGTTATTAAACCTGTGGCTTAAATTGCATACATAGAATAAAGGGGGAAAAAAGTATTAGATTATTAAATTTTATTTAAACTTTCATTTATAACTCAGAAAATATCAGCATGATAGAATAATATATTAAAAACAATCAAATTTAATTGTCTCACTCATTAATACTTCACAAATATGATTCATCATTGTATTACTTCAATTAAGTACAACCTTTAGTTACGTAACAGATTAATCTAATTATTGAGAGATCATTGATTGACAGTGTGTAGTATATAAAAGAAAGATGGTCTGGGTGCAATCAGAAGAACTCGAATAGCATTATAAATAATAAATGAATAAATAGTTTTATTACTATTTGAGTTGTTCTTATCACACTTGGACCATCTTCCTTTTATGATGCAATTACCTTATAAGATTAATTTTTATGTTTTTCCTTTAAAAATTGTTCTGCACAAGTTAATTTATTAAATTTGCATCCTAGTTTCAATCTCTTAATCAGTGAAAACAATCAAACTATGACGTTTTGCAGGATTAAACATTCATTTTAGGGTTCATAAACATTTAGTTCTTATTGTCTAATGTAATGAATAATTGAATTTAACAATATTTGTTTATTTTAGGTTGACAGTTCTCTTTTAGAATTATCTGACACAGATTTGTTTGATGAAAAAGAGGCTAATACTAATTTATATCCAAAAGAAATTCCAACCAGTCTATCTAAAACCAGTAGTGACATTTATGAATTAGATACATTATCCTTCGATGAAAATATCGAAAATCGTGTTAAAGAAATAACTCCTACAGTGGATCTGGATAAAATTACTGCCATTGAAGCTAAAGATAATGTTGAGATGAAGGGTTTTGATAGTGATCCACGTGAGCTAGTTCCCGATGAGAAACATATTTCAAAGGGTCTTCCTGTTTACGACAAAGATAAGGGAAAAAACAATTTTGGCTGGGAAGATTTTCCTGAAATCACTTCACCTGTTGAATTGGATTCGAGTGCTGATAACATTGCCTGTCTAAAGTCTAAAATAAGTTCATCTTTTTTAGATATTACTAACGATGATTTGAAATCTAATGAGCATGAGCCAAAAAGCATAGGAGGTGTTATCTTATCAGATTTATGTAAGTCGGCTCATGTTGAATCAAGTATGGTGGATATAAAAAAAGAAATTATACCATCATCATCTAAAGGAAGTGAATTAAAAATAGTTGATAAGACTGAAAAAAAATTAGGTTCTGAAGAAACTTTTATAGAACCTAAAATCACCAATGATTTTGACCTTAAAGATAGGGCAGATTCAGAAACAGATTGTTATATTCCTATGTCACAGAACATTGATATGTTTGAGGAAACTCCAGAAAAAACAATGGATGAAGGTGCTGAACAAGATGATGTCTATGAAATGCTTACACAAGTAAGTATCGAAGACAGAGGAGTAAATAATTCAATATATGATATACAAACTCAGATAGTTATAGCTGATAATGTCTCTGAATCCAAACTTGGTAAAACAAATGACCAAAACACAAAAAAATTGTCTATATTAGAACCAGCCACCCAACCATATGAAAATGATGAAGGAAACAATACTTCCTGTCTAAAAGTTAAGGTCGTAGATGAAACTGACAATGACTCTAGTTTTTTAAAATCTATATATGAAGCAGAAACACAACTCTGCTTGCAGAACTTCATTAAAGAACCTCTATTAACTATCAATCATAACAAAATAGATAAAAATGACAGAAATACCTCAGCTGTAGAAGAAGTAGCCACTCAGCCGCGTCCTCAGGATTCTATAAAAGTACTAGATTCCGTACCAACTGAAATTTCTAATAAAAGTGATGAAAATGAAGGTTTATTTACAACTATTATTGATGGGGCTACTCAACCATGCCCTGTTGAAACTTCTACTGATGCATCAAATTCTGTAAAAGAAGTTATGAATAGTAATAATGCAGAAAAACAAAACAGCAGTTTATTGTCTTCTATGTTTGAAGCTGCAACCCAGCCTTGTTCTGTGGATAAGCAACCTCAGTTATTACTTGACAAGATTGAGAATAATTCACTTGAAAAAATGTCTACAGCAGATTTATCAGCGTGTGATTGGTATGAAATAGCTACACAGCCCTGTCGACCTAGTTCAGAAACAGTAGTGGTATTGCAAGAGGAAATACAAAAAAATGAACCATCAAACAACAATGATAAAGTGTTTAATAAAGAAGCTGTACAAAATAGTAGCTTTTCTGTTTCCATGTATGAAATAGCAACTCAGCCATGTCCAAAAGATATTTTTCCTGAAAAAACTGAATCTGTTAATGAAACAACTTTAAATTCAGAATTAACAGTAATTAACGATCAAAGCAATAAAAATAACAGTTTTTCAATTTCAATGTATGAAATTGCTACTCAACCATGTCCAAAAGATATTTTTCCTGAAAAAACTGGATCTGTTAATGAAACAACTTTAAATTCAGAATTAACAATAATTAACGATCAAAGCAATAAAAATAACAGTTTTTCAATTTCAATGTCTGAAATTGCTACTCAACCGTGCCCAAAAGATATTTTTCCTGAAAAAGCTGAATCTGATAACGAAACAACTTTAATTTCAGAACTAGCAATAATGAACAAAGAAAACAATTTAAATGATAGTTTCTCAGCTTCCATTTCTGAAATAGCTACTCAGCCATGCCCAAAAGTTATTTCTCCTGAAAAAACTGACTGCATTAATGAAACAATTGTAAATTCAGATTTAACAAAAATGGATGATGAAAACAATAGAAATAACAGCTTTTCAACTTCAATGTGTGAAATAGCAACTCAATCTTGTCCAAAAGTTATTTCTCCTGGAAAAACTAATTCTATTAATGAAACTATTTCAAATGCAGAATTAACAATAATCAATGATCAAAAAAATGAAAATAACAGCTTTTCAACTTCATTATATGAAATAGCTACTCAACCATGCAGTTTTTCTAAAAAAAAGGAATCTATTAATGAAACAATTTCAAATCCAGAATTAACAAAATTGGAGGATGAAAACAATCAAAATAGCAGTTTTTCAATTTCATTGTGTGAAATCGCAACTCAACCATGTCCCTTATCTAGGACAGGAACAACTGATCAATACGAGTCTATCAAAAATGATGAAAATGTTAGCCATTTGAATCAAAAGGGTGCTTGTAATAAAATCAATATTAAAGAAACTAAAGCTCAACAAGTTAAAAAAGAAATAATACTGGCAGTTGATTCTAAAATAGTAACTAAAAATATTTTACCTTCAGAAATCATTCATGAAGTGGACACACTCCCTTTGCTTCATCCTGAAACTACACCTGACATTTCAAATAAAAGTGTCGAAGTAGTAAAGGATTCTTCAAATGATTTGTTGGAAGGTAAAAATATTAATCTTTCATCTTTAGATAAAACCAAAAACCTTATAAAATCTATGGTTAAACAAAACGAAACAATGCCTACTAACGCCACTAATACTGAAAGTTTTTTCGAAATAGCTACTCAACCTGTCCCATGCCAAGTTGATTTACACATCTCTGGTAATGATGTGAATCTTTCACCCATTCCAAAAGTCTCAGAAACAAGTTCTGAAGTGGAAAAAGTCGAAGTAGAAGTTGCTCTGGCTAAATCTGATCAAGATGAAGTGAAAGCAAAACATATTCAAGTTACTCATGAACCTAATGACTTTTCATTAACTGCTACCCTACCTAACACATTAACTGATAGTTTTTTTGAAGCCGCTACACAACCCTATAAAAATGACGGAGATGAAGATAGGAAGTTTCCTGATCCATTAACCAGTATATGCAATGATTTATCTGATGACAAAATAGGAGAAATCTCTGATGAACTCATGTATGGAAATATATCTACTAAATTAGATGATAAGAATAAAAATCTTCATGATGATAACACTAATAAAGGATCTAAAGAGCTTCGAAACAATCTGGAAACATCAGACAGTAATATATATGAAGCTCTTACTCACCAGGTTCTTCCTTTTTGTTCTCAAAAGAACATTTTCTTAGACAAAGTAAACTCTGAAAAAATGTCAACACAAGATCTTCAAAGGATTCTCGAATGTGATGATGTTACTCAAAAATATGATGAATTTAAGAAGAATACTACAATGCCAACAGTATCTAATCCAATTTTAAATAGCCAATTAGGTTTATCGAAAAATGATGTCAGTTCAATAAATGATAAAGCCCAGAATGTTAAAAACAGTAATGTATCTGAAAATGATATAATTATTAGTGAAAAGAGATGTGATGCTAAAATTGTAAAATTGTCATCTGAGTTAGAAAATAATTTTTCATTAGTACAAGATGTGAAGGATACAAAAAGCGTTGCTTTAGATGATGGAAGTGAAGATTTATTGAAATCTGCTACTAAAGAACTATGTAATGAACCTGATCCTGATTCGCAGGCCTCCTCCAGTAAAGTTCTTTTTATAGATAGTGATTCTTCTCAAGGACTAAATATTAGATCAAATAAAAAGCGTTGCAATGTTTTCCCTCCTGATTCACAAAGTTGTAGTAACATATTTCAAGATAATGAAGACTCATCTCAAGAGCTAAATATTAAATCTAATAAAAAGCGTTGCAACGTTTTCCCTCCTGATTCTCAAAGTTTTAGTAACATACTTCAAGATAATGAAGACTCGTCTCAAGAGCTAAATATTAAATCTAATAAAAAGCGTTGCAACGTTTTCCCTCCTGATTCTCAAAGTTTTAGTAACATACTTCAAGATAATGAAGACTCATCTCAAGAGCTAAATATTAAATCTAATAAAAAGCGTTGCAACGTTTTCCCTCCTGATTCACAAGATTTCACTTGTAAAAATTCAGAAATTATAACCAAAATATCTGAAGAAGAATGTGTTAAAACTCGAGACGAAAAGTCTGTTGACAATACCATATCTGATTCTTTGGGCAAAAACATTATTAAAAATAATGATATCGAAAAACCAAACACTCACGATACTTTAGTTAAAAATGATAGCCAGTCGGATATTAAGCATGATTCAAATAAGTCAAAGAATCAGTTAAGTTCTACTACTGAACATCAAAATAAAGTTGAAAAGAAAAAGTTTGGTAACAGGATTTCTAATTCAGGTAAAAGAAATAGTAAAGAAACCAAAAATAAAACACCACCTGAACGTGAGCGAGAATCAGCTTACATTTCTCGTGGTAATATCACCCTTCATTCTCCCAAAGTCTTATCAGAACTTGAAGAACAATTTAGGTTAACTAAAGTAGCCATGTCTCCTACGCAGCTGTCAGTTGTGAGTGATATTGAAGATGAGATCATTTTGAGCCAAGAAGTAAATGAACTAGACAAGCAAGGTATTAGAAGGAGTATTCGTAACAGAAATATAAAAAATTTGAAGAATAATAATTCACATGAGATAGTTGAGCTAGGTACTACTACATCAAATGAAAACTTTTCAAAAGAGAATGATAGTAAAAGAAAAGTGACCAATTCATTTTCAAGTACTTCAAAGAGGGAAAAATCTTTCAAAAAATTTAAAAAGGTTTCTCCATTAAAAAATAATTCACCCACCAAAGAAAAACTTGTAAAAGTAGCAACCAATGAAGCACATACTGAAATTGTAAGTAACAACTCTGACAATTCTCAGAATTCTGAAGAACTAGGCCGAGGGAAAAGAAAACGAACACGGACATCTTATGAAGGATTTATTTTAGAAGAAGACAAAAGAAGAACTTCTCGTAAAAAATTGTCATTTTCGAATTCTGAAGATAGTGAAAATCTGAACAGTAGTGAAAATATGAACGGTAGTGAAAATATGAACAGTAGTGAAAATATGAACAGTACAAATGCTAAAATTGAAGAAATCAATAACAGCGTTCTTGATGGCTTGTTGGATCACCAAGATAATGATGTTCCCAGTTACAGTATCAAGCAAACCGTTTCAGTTGTTTTACATGACATCCAGAAAGTCTCAGCTGAGGTCACTGAACCTACAGTTGAAAAAAATAAAATAACTAAAAAAAAAGCAGGTCCATTATCAAAGAAAAATGGAACATGTCAGGTTTTAGTTAATAAAGTATCAAACCTTCCAAATTCTTCGGTTAAAGATGAAGTTAAAAGTAAGCAAAATGAAACTGCTTCGAAAGACAAGAATTGTAGTTTTTCATTTAGTGAAAAACTTGATGAACTGTTTAACATTTGGGGGCCTGCTGATCGCGTTAAATTGTCCCCTAGAGTTGCAAAGAAATCATACAAACTACTAGCAGAAGGTAAAACTGAATCTACTAGTCCCGTAACTAATGTTAAAAAATCTCAAACATTAAATATTATGGATACAGAACCTAAGCCATCTACCAGCAAATCTAAGAAAAATAGCTTTAAGATAACTGAAAAGAAAAATGAACCTATATCTAATGTGAGAGTGAGTCCTGTTAGTACAAGCAGAAAGCGGATCCTGTCTCAGAAAAATGAAATAACAGAATTACCTGATGTCCCATCAAAACAGAGCAAGAAAAGGAGGAAGACTAATTCAGAGAACTCCGAAACCTCACTCGAACCAGACATAAATGATTGTGATTCTGAACTTCGTAAATCATCTAGAATTACTAGGAAAAAAAATGTTGATATCCCAATTCCTGATTGTAAACTTGAAAAAAATACTGAACAAATAAAGAGGACCTCCAATGAACTGCCGAAAAGAGTAAGCAATCGATCAAAAGAAAGCGTTGAAGATGCTGATCCAGTGAGTAATAAAAATGTCAAGGCTAGTTTGAGAAATTCAAGCAACACAACCATGAAGCCTCCATTACATGCTGCCGTTGTTAATGTAAAAAATAAAAATTTGAAAACAAAAAAAGAAAAGAAAAATCCAATCCATATCAAAGAGGATTTCTCTCCTGAAATTGCTCCGGAAGATTATTGTTTTTCCCAGGAATATAGCTTTCATGAAAATAAAACTGGAAAAGGGAGGAAGAAGCCATCTGAAAATTGCCCTGATCCACCTTTGATAATTAGAAGATCTGGACGCAAGAAAAATGAGGTAGATAATTTTAATTTTGTATTGTAAAGTTTTATATTTGGAGCTATCACATTATTTATTGCTAGTATACTCTTTTTTTTTTTTTGTTTATAGAAGGGTGCTGAGAAGAATTTTGAGAGTGTGATGTTTACTGGTTTTGCTGATAAAAAGACCAAGTCCCTTGTTAATGCGCTTGGTGAGACATAATACTTATTAGTTTTAATGTAGTTACCTTACCATTTTATAATAGTGCAACCTCAACTACTAGCAGTTTATTTTCTCAATTAGTTCAAAGTATAAATAATCATAGGTAATTTTTCCTGTAGGGGATATGAAGTGTCAAAAGAAAAGAAATCTCATGGAAAAGTAATGAATCCCAATTTGGATCCTTAAATTATTACTATAATTCTAATGAAAGAAATTTTAAAATATAACTGGTTTCAAAACTCCGATAGTTGTAGTTTGATGAATCAAGACCGGTTTATATATCAGTGCAATTTTATATTTATTAAATATTTATTACTTTCAAATTTTAGCTTAGTATATTTATTTATTACTATTAAATTTTAGCTTAGTATATTTACTTATTCTATTTTAATTTTATATGCATGTGTTAGAGTGTTTTTTTTTTTAATATTAATATATTATAAATGGGGACGACCATGTTGGGTTTTATATATAAATATTTTTTTTTTTACAATATTTAAAATGGGTATATATTATTTTATACTTTAACATAAATTTGATGGATGAGAGATGGAAAAAAAAGAGAGAAAATTTTGTAGAATTAAAATAATGGAAAAATTAAACATATTTAAAGTACGATAAAAAGCTGAAAAAAAAAAAAAAAAATTTAAATGCGCGAGGGAAGAAATAAATAATAAAAAAGAAAAAATAATTTATGTATAATTTTAGTACATAATGCAGACATTTTTATAATGTGACAGTTTAAAAATATTAATAATGCTGTGACTATTTATATGAATAGGTAGGATTATAAAAAAATTGTGCTTGACTAGTCATAAGTATACTTTTTAATTTAAATTTTATATAAGGCAACCCAATGAACTTAGGCAGCACATGTTTTTATTAAAGTGTTTTTCTCTCCTTGATAGTGGACATGAAGATCCTGTCAGGGCGTTCTTACAGGTTCTATTTTTCAAATCCATAAAATTTACTATTTTTGAGGTAACGTATAAAGCGATTGTCTCCGATGTGCCATGGGTTACTAATCACAAGTTGATTAGGTTTTAAAGTTATTTTATTCTATTTTTTTTTATGAGAAAGGTGAAGGTTAAATATGCTACCCTAATACGGGGGTTCTCAACATGTATAAAACCATTACATAATTTAGCTAGAATTTTGATATTTCTATTAATGTTTTTCCCTTTGTTACTTAAAAAATTCTTCAATATTATTTACTTCATAAAAAAATATAGTTATGTTAATTCAATAATATATGAGAGAGAGCCTTCAGTATAGTCAGAATGTTTTTTTCCCTTAGGATTTTATTCTTACATCTCTCTTATTTGATCCGATAATATATATTTATTATTATTATCACCATAAACAAACATTACTTTTAACAGATTTATATAATTTATACTTCCATTTTTTAAAAATTTATATCAATTGATCCTCTTAATTTTTTTATAGGTGGTCAGATAGTTGAGTCACCATTTACTTGTACTGTATTGGTAACGGATAAAATACGAAGAACTACAAAGTTTCTAGCAGCTCTTTCACGGGGGCTGCCAATTGTTTCCCCCCAGTGGCTTATTGACTCAAATGAGAATGGGAGATTCTTGGGTAAGTCAGCTTTTCATAATTTCCTATTGGATTGTATTACATATAATGTTGGTTTTGGAGAACAATATTAGAATATAAATGAACTTATTACTTTTTTTTGTTATTTTTACAATTAGTTATTGAATGATAATGAAATTTCGGATTTTAACTGAAAACATTGTACGTTTTCTATTTTTAAAATATTTAATTAATATATGAAATAATAATTACCCCACTTAGCAACACAAAGCTAGAATATTTAGTGTTATAATATGCAAATTTTCAACAATATTATCCTTTTTCACCTTCCACATTCATTCTGTTTTCCACATCTTGGATATTCTTTTTATCAACCTGTTTAATTACATCTTTTAATATTTCTATTACTTCCATATTTATAAAAATATTTCTACGTTCAACTCCTCAAAACGTAAGTTTATGCAACAGTTTGTATACCAACCAGTACTTTTTTAGGAGTAGCACCCATCTTGGGTTCTAGTGCCACATATTTATATTTATTTAATTTTTTTTTTTTCGTTTGACATTGGACTCCTTTTAGAATTCATAAAAATGCCGGTTTCTTCCTGAATAATGTTTCTTGGTATTGTCATATCCACTTCACAGGTGTTACCACCAACAGTTTAAAATTATTATGGTAAGTGATCACTCTTACTTGCCCAATGATGCTGGCTTTAGCTAAAATACATGTATGTATTTAAGCACCTGACCATTGTTTTTTTACCATAATCTGATCATGTAGAAAGAAAGATTTATATTTTTTTTAAAAAAAATTATCTGACTTTTTAAGTACAAAATACCTCTGATGTTATAACAAAAAGACAAAAGCCTACGAGTATCATGGTTACAAGTGGGATGAATTTGATATAAATCAGATCTACCCTACACCTTACTTTATAAGAAAGTTTAAATGAGACTATGCCATCATGGCTTTGAGTGAATTGTTCAAAGCAAAAAGAAAGTATGGCCAAGGTTATTTAAAAATCTTGATCAAGATTGCCTTTAACAAAGACTTGTAACAGTGATAAAAAAAACAAAATGTGTGTGAGCTGCTGCCCTCCATATCACTTATTTATCATGATTATTTTCAAATTCAATAAACAGCTCAAGAAACCACCCTGAGGATCTCTGAGTGACAATCAATAGAATGTGGAAGAGTGAAAAACTAGTAACTTGTGTTTTCAAGTAATAACACATTATTGTAATTTTATCCAAAATGAAACATTTTAAAATTTTAAGTATTGATACATTATCTTCCTAATCTGTAATATAACAAAATGAAAGAAAATTGGTCAGAGATATAATACTTTCCCCTCCAAACATATTGAATTAAAAACCCTTGATACTAAATGTGGTGTACCTCTATAAAGCTTCTAAAAATACCTTTTAAAATAATTTTTTTACCACCATAAGTTCAATAAACCTATAATATAGCAGTTTTTACTAAATAGATGGTGTATGTTAATTTACAGATATTTACTATCTCATTTCACAAAAGTTCTGTCTCAATCTTACCATATCTCTGTTTCTATATTTCAGATTCCAGTGGCTTCCTATTATCGGATCATGAAGCTGAAAGAATGTTTTCTTTTAATTTGAAAAAATCTATCGAAAAAGCCCAAAATGGTAAAGTACTTGATGGTTGGGCTATTTTCGTTACACCCTCAGTTAAACCTTCACCAGAGGAAATGAAAAGTGAGTATAAGCATTAATTATATATTAGATTTGAGTATGGTTTGTAGATAATATAAAACATAGCAGAAAAATTGGAATTCCAGGAGTGAAGAAAACTGTCCCTTATTTTGAAAGGCAATTTTATAAAAACTTATAACATTATAAACAAATTAATCATTTTGCCATAAAACAATGACATTGAAAGTACATTTCACAAAGTTTTGAACTATTTATCTTTCAAACGATGTCGTTCATTTCCAGTACACTGTTCCAACCAAGTTTAACATCAATCTTTTATTAATTTCATAGCAGATGTTACCTGCATCCAATTTGATTTAGCCACATTCGAAAAAGAAAAAGCAATGGCAAGGGGACCGCACTGTAAGGGGGTTCAATTTTAACCTCCAAGAAATTGGATTCTGTTCAGATGAGCAAGCTAACTGTTACCTTTTAACATCCTAGAGAAATATATTGCATTTCTCTATTTATGTTTACAGGTTAGGATAACCACTCCTATGCCTGGTCATTTTGAGTTATTTCTATTAAGCTTTCGGTCATCCACTCTCCCTAGTAGAGAAGATGATTTCCCAAGCAACAAATTTTTTGTCATTCTATGCCCTAGTTGATTCACCCAAGTTGGATATTTTTGTTATATTTTTTCCCCTGATGTTTGATGATATGAATATCATAATTTGGCTCCATCATAATATATATAGTAAAGCCTTTTGAATCATATTTATATTTTTTAGACTAATAATCCAAACATTTTTAATAATTTTTTATTTTCCCAATATTTTATAAATTAGGCAAAGTTCTTAACAATGCACGTTCTGGATGATTTAGAGAACACATCAGTAACATGATCTTAGTCTAGTTTAATTAAATGTTTGTGGTATCTAGTGATCATTTAAAGTTGATTTAGATCTTATCAAGAATGAATTATCAATTAATTCCTTAAAATTACACAATTCTATTTGTTGTTAGGTATAATTGAATGCAGTGGAGGAAGGTTCTTGTCTAGAGAACTTACACGATGGCCTACAAATTCACTTATAGTTTCTTGTGACGAAGATCGTGCCATGTGGCCAAAGTTTTCTAAAAAAGGGAAAGCACCTATTATTGTTGATAATGAAGCCATTCTTTTGGGAGTGCTGAGGCAAGAATTAGATTTAGAGTCTCACAAGCTGTTATAAAATACTCATTTCTTTCGAAAGGGTTTGATAACTACCAAATACTTAATTTTGGGATTAATGGATGATTTAGTTTTCTTTTATTCTGAATTATTACTCCCAAAAAAGCAAAACTTCAAAAGAAGAAAAGAAACTGTATTGTAAATTGTTTTTTCTATAGAATACTTCCTAGATGATGGAAGAGATTCATATTTTAAAGTTTTCTATCTCTATTTTCAAACTTTTTAAAGAGTTCTAATTTTGTAAAAAAAAAAAAAAAAAATGAAAAGAAAAATTATTGTTATAATTTTGTAAATTATTGTTAATTAGTTTTATTTTACAAAAAGGGAAATGTTTTTCTGTTTCTTGTCCTCATTTATTAAGAAAGTTCATAACCAGATGAATTTTAGTTGATTTATGTTTGCTTGTTGATTTTCTTGTCTTGTTTTATCTTTTTTTTATCCTCCAGTACATCCTTAAAAAATATAATAGCAGGCACTGAGAGAACCTAGTAAGTTCTGTTTTATTTTAGTTTTTTTTTTTTCATTATTGCAACTATTTATATTAATCAATGTTTTTGTTTAATTAGTGTGAATGCTGTAAATATACGAGGATGATTAAATTAGATTTTTGTTAAACTAAATTTATTTTAATCAGTTATAACAATTTATGGATATAGCTTAATTTATTTTGAATACATTTTTTAAACTATCATGGTATTATGGTTTTTTTTTTTTTACAAATTAATCATTTGTATTTTATTCTATATTTTCTATTTTGCATTATTTTATTTTCTTGAGATTTTCCTTAATGATAATTTTCTAATTATTAGAAATTGTTGGTAGTAGATTTCTCAATGTACTTAATCAAAATTTACAGTCCACAATAACTTATTAATTATTAAGGAATTCACCTATAGACAACAATAACTGAGTTGACATATTTAAAGATGAAAACGATTCAAATTATTTCCTCTGATCATACTGAAAGGAAATATGACCAGAGAAATACGATGCATTTGACCAGAGAATTAATCAATAAAAATGGATATATCTGTGCTCAGTTTCATGTACTGCTGGAAGATTAATTTTTAGTTATCACATATTCACGCATCAACTAATGATAGAAATCGATTATCAACCAAAACTATTTTTTTTTTTTTTTTAAATCATCATCAATGCCAAGGTTAGGATGCAGAAACGACCGATTCTATTCTGAATATCAATTAATTTTTTTTCCTAATATATTTATTGTGTATTTATTTGTTACACAGGGCGACTTTGTAACTCTGGAGATCTATAAATATTTGCTGTTATGTCTACTTTGAAATTATTCAACCATGTTGGGATTAGTATTTTACAATTGGATTCTAATATGAGCATTAAATTATAATCGTAGGCCATGTTTTTATGTTGCTGGAAAAAAGGCACAAATATTATCCCACAAAATAACCCATCCTCTAAATAATAGTAATACGATACATAATAAATAAATAGATATTTGGCTTATTTGAAAAAAAAAAGTATTTCTCAGTTTTTAAAAATCCATAAAATAAAAACGAAATTAGTTGTATACAATATAGAAAGATCTGACAAAAATGAACTATATATTTGACTATTTTCAAAAATTTTACATCTAAATTAGTCATCTCCTCAATTAAATTAAATGATTGAGTTTAATCTTCTACAACATAATTTAGTAAAATAAAAATCATTTTTGTCTAAGTATTCATGGTATAAAATTAAATTTAAATAATTATGCAATAAGATATTGATTTTAACATTTTTAAGGTTAAAATATTTTATGGTATCTTTCTTCATAAAATTTATTATTCATGTGAAAAAAAAATTGTATTTCATTATTCATTGTTAAACATTGTGAATTAAATTCAAAAATTATTTTAACGATCTAATATTCTAAGAAGATGGAAAGTAAAAATTGAAATTGGACGGATAAGGATTTATACTATGCTAGTTTGGACACTTTTTTTTTTTTAAAGCAGACTTTCATGAATATACTCGATTATGTATTTACAGGCTCAAGATCCTTATGCTTTAAATGTTTTTATATCAGCCATTTGTTTGTTCAATGCTTTCTTCAAATTTCTATGTATTACGAGCCAGCTACACTGTATAGAAGCAGATGTACTATCTAATGCCTTCATGGTTGATTAAGGTGGTCCAATGTTTTAGGTTTTATGAGAATTATAAAAATAATAAGTAACCATTATTTTCAACCGGAGTTCCACGTATAAATTACTTCTATTGTATGATCGGAACGGAAGAAGCATTCATTTATTTAATTTAATCTAAAAAAAAAATTATTTATGAGACATGTATTTTGTTTCCACTTGTTGTTCTTCATGTTGAAGTGGTCTTTCTACATACATAAAGTTTCATCACTTCGTTTAATGGTTGAATTATAAAAAATGTTAAAATATTTTTGGTAATGAATATGTGTAAATATGAATATAATATGCATTTATTTACTGTTCATTGAATTATGTATTCCATTTTTAATATTATTACTTTTAGAACATGTATAAAATTGCTCAAAAATTAATTGATTTTATGTTATATTAAAAGGATTATTTGAAGGGCTTGGGGTTAAGAATATGATAAGCCAGATTATAATATTTTTTTAGTAGAAGACAGAGAACAGTTTCAAAAATTTCTGCAATTCTTATTTAATGTTTTATAGTGTATAGTTTATATTCCATAATATTGTAAGTAAATAAGATGGAATCATGATGTTAATCAAAGTAATGCAATAAATAGCTTAATAGAAAACAGAGAAGAACTATGCACAAAATTATGGTTTGTCACATTCTTCCCCCTAATCATTCATTTATATTTTTACCTCATTTTTTATAGACTATTAATAAATTAATGAAATCTTTATGACTTGACTTAATTTTATGATAGTACTGAAAAAAAAAAAACTCTTGATGAAATGCTGTTTATATTGGATGTGGATTTATGTGGAATATTGGAAATTGAAAGCTGTGTGATCTCATTTAAATGCTTTGATTAAAACTTGGTATTCAACATTTCTTTTTTCTTGTCTTGAAATAAAATGAATCTTTATTCTGTAACATTTACTCCCCTATGAATGTCTGGGAACATTGAACATGAATCTTAGGTAGAAAATCTTATCTGATGCTCACCTGATAGTCCTCTCTACACTAATGATCCATAGTCTAAATTGGGGGCAAATCAGCCAGGAATCTTAAGAGCTCTGTTTAAGGATCAAAATGGAATTTCAGATGATTTGGGAAATAAGATTACTCCGAGTTGATCAAAGGTAGCTCTAAGATTTTTTTTATATAGGTTTGGAAATCAACTGGTATAATGATGAATTATAGAGGAGGGCTTAAAAGATGAGAATCACCTTAGTTTTAACTTGATTTAGGTACAACAGAAGTCAAGTGATTAAAAATGATAGTATCATTCTGGAGCTTATAAGGCGCCTAGAGCACATTGAAAGAGTTGAAGGATATTTATATTTGTTGGTCATCTGCATACAAATACAACTTAATTTTCCATTGTTATTAAAACCCTGTTACTTTATCCACCACTCCTAAATCAAAATAAATGGAAAATTAGGTTGGTTAGAGGGAAGATCTCTGAAAAACACCACGTGAGAGAAGTAGTTATGATGAGGGTGGTTCATTAGGGATAATGACAGTTACTGAGCTAAAAGACATGAGGCAGTGGAACCAATCCCTTATAATAAAGGTAAATGTTTAGTTTAGAGAGAAGATATTTAAAAAACAACAATATTTACCAAAGTTATTTTGAAAAATATATATTTGTTATATATTACTTAAGAAATCAAAATGTCCTCGTTTCATCATTTTTGAAAAAAATGAGAAAAACAAACCGTCTGTGAAACTTAAAAATAACTAGCAAAATAAATTTAAGTTGTGTAAATATGTCATGGTACAAATTAGGAAGGTACTAGAAGAGTAGTCCTGCTAGCTACTTTTAACTGTAGAACAAAATTCACAGTTCCATTGATAATGTCACACTATTTAAACTTTCTGTTGGACACTGTTAGTTTTAAAATGTTATTCTGTAGGTTCAGTTAACATTTAGTAATTGTTGATGTAGATCCAGCTGACTTCTCTCTAGAAAAAACAATTCCCATTTGTGATCTTGGCCTTACTAAGTAGGGGTACGTGTTGGAAGATAAGAGATGGATTGCTTCCCAAGCAGTGTCCAATAGTTAGTGTACAGTTGGTACCAAACTCCCCTTCATATTTTCAAGCATTAATTTAAACATAGTAAAAAATTTAATTTTGTTTTCTTAAGTTTACTCTGTGGACGGCACATGGTTTTCATTCTTTCTTCACTTATTCATTATTCCCAAATAATATGTTTATTTTTTTACTACAATCTTCATATAATTTGTTCATTTTAAATAGGATCTATTATTTTTCTCTTGAATAAATCGAATCTTTCTTTTTTTCTTTCTGAATTACACAATTGTGGTATCTTAAATAGTAGAACATAGTTTAAGTAATAATTGAAATCTTGATGTTTGATGTTAATGTGAAATGTTAATTATTGGGCATTTATTTTATATTTGTCTTTGTTATTAGCAAACAAACGTTAACTTTTATTCGTGCATTCACTTGGTTTTTGAGTTTGGTTAATAGTATTAGAAAGTTTTTCTTATATTAGGATATAACAAATATAGAGTGCAGTGTTTTTATACTGATTGTTGTTTGTGGAATTATTGATAGTAACAGAATTTGTCTTGTTCATAGTGTTATTTGTATTTGTGTATCCTAAATATCTTATCAGGTAATTCAGTGTAAATCCTACTCAGATCCTTATATCTTTCCTTTAAAAAAAGCTAACACTACTTTGGAAATATATTTAGTGTAATTATTTTATGATGTAAAGATGATAAAATGTAATTTTTTTGTTTTTATCGATTTCTGACAAAGTAGTTTTTAAGAAAAATTTTACTAAATATAAAAAGATGCTAAACAATTGCTTTATTTCAACTCCATTGTATTTTTTATGTTGGAACAAGTAATGGAAAAAAATTGATAAATAGCTGACTGAAAGTGACTATGACTTAATTCTTTAGTATACTTAATTAGAATTTCTGTTTTATTTTTTTGTAGAAAATTTTTTTCTTGTATTAATTTGTTATGTACCTACAAATGAACTTATTGGTTCAGGTTGTTGTTTAAATTCCAAAGGAACATTTTGAATTTTATGTTGATTTGACGAAGAAATATTTTTATAATTTTAATTAGAATCCATCTTGTATTGTGATTATTTTGACTATTAAGAATATTTTCACCTACATTTCAGACTAAAAAATATTTTAAGTTAAGCAAATTGCCATATTTTTGTTGTTCTTAAGTTTTTAACCCTTTCTCTACCAATTACGAAAAAATTAAGAAAACAAAAAAAGTAGCCTTGAAATTTATTATTATCAAGGATGGAAAAGTTTTGCAATTTATTTTTTTGTGTCAGAAATGGGTTTATGTCCCTGTGGAAGGTGCAAGGTATCCCAATGACATGAGGAAGCAATCCCATTTCCCGCAGACTTGACTCTACAGACAATTTAAAGCATCCACTGGAAGTGAAAGGGTTAATGACAATAAAAATTACTTGTTGATCACTTTTGTGCAATGCTTTAATAGGTTATAATTTTAAGTCTATAAGATTTAATTATCGGTTTAGACTGTAAATAAAAGAGGATATTAATTTGTAAATAGTTCTTAACTTCGTAATTAAGATTATGATTGTTTCAAGATTACTATCCTAATCTTAATTTTTGTTTTCTTTTTATAAGTTTATGTATATTAATTACATTATTTCATGTAAATGAAAAAAAAGAATTCATGATGTTATTTTAGTTTTAAAGCAATCTATGTTTAAAGTTTTTTAAAAATTACAATTTAGATTAAAAGCTTTAATTTTGTTACCTAGCACCATTGAAAATAGTTATGAAAAGGGAAATATGATGGCATTATTTAGTTGTTTTTTTTTTTAGAATAAACATCATTATAAAAGATTTTGTTTAATTTTATTTTAATGCCCCAAAATAAAGATCACTGTTAACAGTAGTATTATAAGAGCCAATTTGTGGTAATTGTTTTAAAATTATTTGCCACTGGCATCATGTAGTCTCAAAAATATGATTTTAAGAAGGAATAAAGTTTTAGAATTCTTTCAATTGAGAGAAGTAATGCTAACCATCTGGTTTTGTTCCTTACTAGAAAGAGCATGTATTCCATATCAGGTTTATCACAAAGGTTTCACGAACACCTTGCTTCTGATGAATATCAGTGCTTTGCTTTAATAATGCTACATCTGACAAAAAGTTTGTTTTTGATGTATCCTATAGATTTTACCATAGGCATGTTACTTTAAAATAACACTACTAGCTTTGGAGCAGTCTATAAAGAGGGATTACAATAAAGAAAGAAGCCTATGATGCTATCTATGGAATGCCCCGATTGCAAACATAAAACCAAACTTTTTTTTGTAAGATGTGCCACTTTAAAATCCAATCAGCAATATATAAAAATGCCCATAAATTTTATTGTAATGCTTTCAACATCAACTCTATAAAAATGTAATAAGAAGCAAACTTAATTTTATTTTAATTGAAAAGACAAAAAAAATGGCCCATCCTTCTTGATATGAGATAGTTAATTTATTTTGAGAAATCTTATCTCAGAAACTATGTGAGATTCAGATGTCTATTAGCAATCAAATTAAGGCTAGTTTAATGTACTATGAAGTAGTTTATGACCTTTACCTTCGTAGGAATAGTAGTTTTCATGATATTTGAAAAAATATATCTCTAGACCCATAAGATGCACATATGTCTGCTAGCACTCAAAATAAAGGAAATTTAACTTACTACAAAGTATTTTATGACACTTATCTTCGTAGGGGTAGTAGTTTTTATGATATGAATATAAATTTGGCAAATGAAAATTTGTCCGAACAACCATAAATGAATTAATTTTAGCAAATTTCATGAAAACTACTACTATGAAAATAAACGTCATAAACTAATTTATAGTTTATTAAACTAGCTTTAATTTAAGTGCTAATAGACATCTCTACATCAAATGGTTTTTGAGATATAGATTTTCAAAATAAATTCACTAACTACTGATCTTTTAGTACTTCCAATCAACATTTTTATGAAATGTTGCTTTTAAAAAGCTATATCTGAGAACTATTGAACTTAAATAGCTCTATTAGGGCTTTCATTTTAGAAAATTTATTTTCCTTTAAATATATTTTTTTTTTTTTAGATTTTCTGGTGTTGTTGGTAGTTTTTAAGATATAGAGCTCCGAATAAAAAATTAATTATTTTTAACGTTTTGAAACAGCCGCCATTTTTATTCCCCCTACCTATACTTGGCAGACTCATCAATTTTGGCTAGTAATTATACCAAGTTTTCAATTAAGTAATCAAAAATTGGGGTGAAATAACTGACGTTTTTCTCCTCTTGGGCTCTTGTACTAATAGTATAGAATAAAATAACCATGGATTCACCACATCTTAAAGAAACTGAACAGTAATCTAAAACTAAAAATGAAAAAGTAAATTGCCTAATTTCACTACTATAATATTAATTTTAACCATTATTACAATGAGTGCTTTTCATATTAAACATTGTGAATGAAATTATACATAAAGAGAAACCTAAACGGTTAATCCAAAGGACAGTAAAACGAAAAGGTCTCCTCTCCCCCCCTCCCGCTATTTCACAGTAATCCTCCAATGATCGGATTGCATAATTTTCTTCATGATCAAACTTTCTTATTTAAACCTTGCCATTCGAACATTCATTTTTAGTTATATTGTAATTCCGATTAAACGTGTATGGGGGTCCTTTTATGTTTCATGATTGATTTACACAACTATCTGCGTTTGTATGTTGGCCATGCTGGAGATTTGAATTATTGCGGGTTCTGTTTAAGAGTAACTGTCTAAGTGCTGTTCAAGTTTTGTTGTGACAATGGAAACACCTTGCACCCCGACTTCAAATTTTAAAGGAGCGAGGACACTTAATAATGGTAATTCGTCTCCATTTCTTATGCCACAAACGCCATTCATGACCAAAATAGGATTCGGAACAGGTAAAGATTTTTTTCTTGGTTTAGATCTCAACAACAAACAGTTAATATTAAAAGTCTTTTAATTTTTAAGGGGTGAGCGTCTATCATCTTCATAGATCGCCACGGTTTGGTAATGAGCGGTCCCCTTGGGCTATCAAGAAAAGGAATGCTAGAGCTCTAAGAGGAAATATCACTGAAAGGTTGTATAAGGAGGCTAAAATTTTGAGTTCTTTGGACCATCCTAATATTGTTGGGTTTCGTGGTTTTACTACAACTCCTGATGGTAGGGAGGTAATCAAAGTTATTGGATTTTTTTTTTTTTTAAATTATATAGCTCAATAAGAAAACGTTACCTACATAGTTTATCTTTTTATTAATCCATAATCTTTTTTTTTTAAGATGTAAACATGATATTTTAGGAATATTGTGACTATAGACCAGATTATTCAATTTGTTTGTAATGGTGCTTGTTCACTACTGTGACTCCAATATTACACAATTAGTGTACACATATAGTTATTACACAATTAGAACATGGTTGTCAATTATAACCTGACACCATAAAATGATTTATATTTATGCCTGACCTTAACTGGATTGGTAGGATCCTTGGAGGTTTCATTTATCTTTTTAGAGTGAGGTTTCTTAGTCTAATTTTACTTAGATTTAACATACTTCAATAACCTCTTACTTTCTTTTTGCTACTATAAATTTCATGTGTATCCATTTTCTGCTTGTTGCTGCTTACATATTTCTAATTGATTTTCGTTTAAACTTATTTGTTAGAATAAATTATAGCTGGTGTAGTAGCTATTAAAATAGATTTTCCCAAACCTTTATTGACACATCTTATATGTTACCAACCTATTTTGCCCGAGTGGGAAGTTCATGATTTAGACGGGGGCTGATTCTAGGTTGCTAAGTGACAATTTGACCGTTGTCCACTAGAGCCTCTCTGGCAACAGTACTTCAATCGAATGGACACCTTTATCTTCCTCTTTCACAGACTGCTGTTGTTCTTTATCTTCACCATCCTACTCTTCCACACTGTCCCTCTCCTGTCCTATATTGAACTGCTGTAGAAGTTTGATGTGCTTCACATTTTTTTCTATAATTCTTCTCTAACTTTTCTTCCATTTTTAAGCATTAGAATCTTGAATGTCCCATTCCCCTAACCCCTTTGGTAGGAACCCACTCTAACCAAAGTGTTATCTGTAATTGAAATTTTTTTCCAGTAGCAAAGAAAAAGCATTAAAAAAATAAATCCTTGATCTGCAATTACCTCATAAGGAATTCCATGCATTGAAAAAAAAATTGTTTTAAAACCTCAATAGCATAGTCTGTGACCTTGAAAAGTATAGGGGAATAGCCTTTTAAGAATCATTCTTAATGGTTTATGAACTGATTCCACCTTGAAAGGGGAGCCCAAAACGTAGCTATTAAGACACTCATCCAAACCCTACAGCCGACATTTCTTTCTTGATATTCACTTACCCTTTCTCTGTTTCTGTGTAACTTCTTAAAGTTTATGCAAGTGGTATCAGAACTGCTCCTAAACAGTGGTGAGCACACACTGACTGTAATCAGTTAATTAAAAACATAATATCTAAAAACAGGTTAATTGGTTGAAGTCAGCTTCACAACTTAAAAAGATGCCTGTTGCACCTCTTGCAAATGCCATTCCACCTCTTTTTGCTATCAAAGGAACTTTAAACTACCGTAACAAGTATAAAAATAACGCACTTACATTTTCCTCAGATTTAACCCCTCCAAGCAATCACTGAAATAAATATTGAATCTTTAAATTTAAGCTGGATTATTATTACAGGTTTTGAGATTTAGATTACCAATTCCATATTAAGATTTCACTATACTTCTTTATTGAAAGCTTAATCACCATAACAATAAAACCTTTATTTCATAGTTTTAATTACAGCCCTTGTTATATCTCAACAAGCTAACAGTTTTTTCTAATGTTCCTTCATTTATCTTTATTAATACCTGTTAATACACATTGTTATTTCATTGTGTTATCAATGTCTAAATATGTTTTGTGCTGTTGTATTGATTTTATTGTTTATGATTAACTTTCAATTACTAACTGTTCCAGGTTTTGCTAATGGAGGAGTGCACACAATCCTTAGGTGATTTTATTGAAAATTTCAGCAAAGATTATGGTGCATTTTCTCCAACCACAATTTATCAAGTTATAACTAGTGTTAGTCGAGCCCTTCAGTATCTACATGAAGATAAGAAATTAATTCATGGAGACATTAAATCTTTCAATGTACTCATTAAAGGTTATTTATATATTCTTTATCCATTATATTTGATTTATGTTTGGTATTGTTTTTTATCCTAAATAATTTTTAATTTTTTTGGCATCTATTTTTATTGTTTTATAGCTTTATTCATTTAATATCATTTAGGACAATTTGAGTCTATCAAGTTATGTGACTTCGGGGTGAGTTTAAATATTGGTGAAGATGGAACCTCTGATGAGGAATATATTGGAACATTACCTTGGACAGCTCGGGAAGCACTGGAAGATGGACCTATCACAGAAAAAGTGGATATTTTTGCTTTCGGACTCACAATTTATGAAATGCTGTCACTGAAGCAACCTCATGGAGATAGTTGCGATGATTCCCTAATGGATTTGACAGTCGAATCAGAAATGTTGGATGATTCTATAGAAGAACCTTATGGTAAATATTCTTAAATTATCTCGACTACTAAGGTAATGTTAAACATAGTGCAGAAGTAAATGTACTGCAATGCTGATCTAGTTATATTTTGTCATCCTGATTTCAATTGATTATTTTAGCATTCCAGGGAAAGTTTGTGTCTTTTCATATTTTAAATTTGTGAATATTTATTATAATTTGAGGATATTACGACTAATTTAAAATATGGCTTGCTTTTCCCGTGTTCTACTAATTTCAAGAACAGATTAATTTGTTTGTTTGTTTTTATAGGTACCCGACCAGAATTACCTCCTTTGGGTTCTGAATATAATGACATAGTTGCTCTATTTAATTGGTGCACCGAAGAAGATTATAAAAAAAGGCCCAGAGCACGTGATATGTTAAGCACTTTGAATGCTTAAGTACAATACAGTCCATGTGTTAATGAGCAATTTTATTTTCATCAAATATATATTTAAAAGGCTGTAATAAAAAAATAAAATTAAAAAGACTTGTAAATAACATATTTCAGTTTTAAATGAAGTTTTATCGTTGTAGTATAAGTGACTGTGTGTATGCTGTCATTCTCCAAAAAATTTCATATTCAGACTAATACGACTTGATATATGTTTAGATGTTGTTAATTTTATTATCTTATTTTAACAAACCTTTTTGTATCCTCCAGCCCATGTTTCTCAAGATTTCACAACTGCAGACATTAAAAAATTCAAAGCGATTATGTATTTTTTAAATATTGTAATCTCCTTTTTGTATTTGATTTGCACTTCACTTCAACTGTCATTGCTCAATTAATGTTTTATTTACAAATTAGACATTTGTATTATTTAATTGTTCCATTAACACTTCGCAAGTCATCTACCAGACTTGTAAAACTTGGAAAGATCATAGAATCCTTTATAAGGTAAAGGATATGAACACAAATTTGCTAGTATGATTCAGAATTATTATTTGCCACAATCAGTTGGCTTAATAATTATATTTATTGTTAATGTTCATCAATTTTTTGTAGTAAACCATCAATATTGTTGCAATAGTTCATAGAACTTAGTTTCTTTGTATTATTGTATTTCATCAAATAATACTAAAAATTCAATTTCTTTAGGATCTCAAATAATGATTCACTTGGGGGATCACCTTTACACAAAAATAATTGAATTATATATTTAAAAATAAAAACAGTGGTTTAAATTAGTTCCTCTGTTTCCTTAGACTCCTTCCTCTGATAATATTAAAAGATGTAGGAAGGTATTTTGACATTCAGTCAATTACAATATGTGGAGATAAATAGGTCTCTGTTCAATTGTATGTGCTGGAAGATTAATTTTATACTAAAACTAATGAAAGAAATTGTATAATCAATTAAGGAATAAAAATATATAAGTGAATTGATCCATTTGTTCGATTATATTGATCTCATTAGGTTATGATACAGAAATTTTATTCTATCAAATAAATATTTTCTGTAGTACGTTTTTTAGTGTGACTGGTTTAAGTTTAAATGTAATTTTATAAAAATACAGACTGGTTTTATAAGTTGTGTTTTATTTAATAGCAATCCTCCTCTCTTTACGCTTTCCAAACAAAATATGAGCTGCATAGAAGTAGTAGATAATGCTATTTGCAATAATTTTGTTCATAAACAATGAAAATCCATTATGTCGTTCTGGAGTAATTTATGCTTAGGTCTCTGTTCTATTCAAACCGACAATTCAATGTGAATAGTGAGGATCTGGAAATATATTTACTGTTCTAAAAAGTAGGGACTGGATATCAAATTTAAGACTAAATTTTTAAGTTAATATTTTCTCAACAGTTTATAAAAATTAACATATTCATAGCAAAATATTAAGTTTGATAAAAATAAATGAATCGCTTTTTCTGACAATGGTTAAAGTTGTTCAGTGAAAAAAAAAAATCAATCAAGTCTACAAAACGGTGTGTGTGAACAATCTAGCCCAAAGAAGGAAAGGTTTGTGCAATACTGAAATCACATCCCCGGTGTGTATGTACCTGGGATATGACAATAACTTTTTTGATCAGCTCAGTGAATCAATGTAAGATTAAAAAAGTCTTTAATACCAGACTGGTCTTATGCTCATCAAAATAGTTTGGCATGGCTTAAATGCTGAATTTTCCAAAGTGCTTCCTCCTGAGTACTTTTAATTTTGTTGTTTAAAATATAATTAACCTATTCAAATTTTTTATAGTAAAAAAATGGATAAATATAAACTATGAAATGATTTGATAATAATTAACTTATCAATTGTTCCTATTCTCAGTACGCTGGTGTTCCTCAGGGTAGTATCCATGGCCCATCCTCTACAGATGATATCCTAACACTATCCTCACCAGATATGTTGACACACATATATGCTTGCAGTTAGTAATAACCTTTTAATTGTATCCCAAACTCCAATCCCACATCGCAGCCCTCCAAGAAGTAATTGTAGGATTAAAATAGATCCTACCTGCTTCCCTACAGTTTCTTTTTAATAATGTTGCTTTTACCCCCTTCCAACAGATCCGCTGCCTTGGACTACATCTGGACAAATGACTAACCTGGAATTTTCACACTAGACTGAAAAGAAAGGAAACTGGTCATCGATTTCTACTATTTCATTACAAAATACTGATCTACATGACTGTAATAAGGCCAATCTGGACATATGGAGTCGAGCTTTGGGTCTCCACTAAACCTTCTAATTCCTCTCGTATCCAATCCATAATCCTCAATGCTCCTTACTTTGTCACAATTAATATCATTCATAAAGACCTTAATGTTCCATATGTAACCGATCTAGCCCAAAGCAGATATCATTCCTTCCATTATAAACTCCCTAACCACCTAAACCCACTAATTTATAACCTTACTTCCTCTGACAATCCTTAGAAGCACCTAAAAGAAGATGGCCAGGAGACCTGCTAGTGTAAAAACATTAGAGTGCTACCAATGGGTAGTTCTCTTCACTCCTGTATCACTTCATTATAACAGATCAAATTTACTGAATGTATTATAATGTACAGTTGTGAATTTCAATTAATATATTAAATAAAAACATAAAATAAAGTTATCCAGATAGCAGGGAAAATATTTTTTTCAGGTTGAAAACATTTCCGGAAATAAGGCCAACAGTAAAAACGTATTATATATCATTGAAATACTAAACATTTTAGAGGTAATAATATTTAACAAATAAAGTCTTAGAAGGTAAAGGAGAATGATGAAAAAGCATAAATAAAAGTATTCTATTATAACACGAGACTGTGCGAGCGAATGTGTACTGTTCCAGTTCGTTTCGATACTCTGATCATTTTTTTCGTCATGATAGCTATTATAATACTTTTATCATCTCAGTGGTGCTTAGCGCATTTCCACTAACTTTACGAAAAATATAATAAAGGTTCTGTCTTTTAGAAAAACTAATTAAAAAGTTGTAATTTTACTAAAAGAGAGAACCTTTAATTATGTTTGTAAAGTTAGTGGAAAGATATTTAGCACTAAAGGCTTACCCAGAATCAAAACAAGGGGGGCAAGCCACAGTTTAAGGTTCTGACATTTCAACATGGAAAAGACGAATGAAACAAAAATTTTAAGAAAACTATATATAATTGTCCCAGTATCTTTCTAAAATTCTTGTTTAATTACAATTAAACAAGATTCTTTTTTTTATTAGATTATTAATTTTTTTTCACATCTAGGGGGGAGGGGCAGCCCCCGCTGGGTATGCCTATGTACCAGCATCACTGTGAAGGAACCCTTCAAAATAATTAATGTTTTTTGTTTCATTTTATCTAATGTATGTGCCTTTTAGTTGGCAAGATGACTGCATTAAATCATTCTTAGAATTTCCCATTTTGATTTTATAACAAAATAGGTCAGAATAAATGGTTAAGATATTGTAAATTTAAGGTAAACTTAAATTATTTATACTTCTTTCATACTTTTGCAAAAGTAAAATTTTACATCGGAAATATTATTAAAATCAGTTCGGAGAGGTATCGACACAATGGATAGTATAAAAATATCTGTTCTGAAAAGAGCGAGGATTAATTTCTGCTCTAAGCAGGGAGGGTAAAAGAAAGTTGCGTGATTCGCGCACTGCACCAGTTTTATTTTTTTGTTTTCAAGTATTAATGAAATATTTAAATCACATGTTGCAAAATATAGTCAAAAATATTCTTCATACAAAGAAAGTCATAAAGAATGAATTTGAAGTAAATTTAAATATTCGTAAGAAGATAGTCCAGGTAGCGGCCAATAAAGGTATCAAAATAGTAAAAGAAAACTATTTATTGTTAACCAACGGTTCGCCCCACAGGGTGCAGGGCTAAATTAAAAAAACAAGATAAAAACATAGAATTGAAAGAGCATTAAAGTAAAAAACATTTCAAAACAATTGTTATGTTCATAAAGAATATAAAAAAGAAATAATAGTAATAATACAGAAGAAAGTATACATGTAGGTGGACTAGAGTTACTAATAAATACAACCATAGCCCTGTTTCATAAGTACAAACTAATACTATTAATCCTGTCGATTTAACTTAATACAATTACACTAACTTGTACTTTAGTACTTTTTAACTCCTAAATATCACTAATAGACCTCCCTATTATGACAAAAATAAGTATTAGTGTAATTAACACGTTGTTTCTATACTTGAATTTTGAACTAATACTATTAGCTTTCATTACGAAACAAGGCCACAGGTGTGATAGAATTGTTTTGAAAAGTATCACACTCGGTTGTACTCATTAGTAACTAGTTTCTAGTCCACCTACATGTATACTATCTTATATACTTTATAAACATAACAATTTCTTTTGAAATGTTTTTCACTTTAATGTTTTGTCAGTTCTATAATATTTGTCTTGTTTTTTCATTTAGCCCCGACGAAGCCCTGTAAAGTGGGGCCGAAACGTTGGTTAACAATAAATAGTTTTCTTTTTCTATTTTGATACCTTTATTGACCGCCACCCGGACTACTTTTCAACAATCTACTTCATACGGTCAGCTCTATTCTTCGAAAATATATTTTATTTTAGCCCATAAGAGAATATCTTGGCTCAATGGTTCTCTAAAAATGGCAGAGAATAAGAAAACAAATGGAATTTTAGTGAAAAATTATGAGAAAAAAAATTAATTGTAATCATTGAACTTTTATTAAATTCTTATAAATTATTCGTAGCCTATATTTTTATTTGTATAACAAAAATAATAATTTTAACTTACGTTATAAGTTTTTAGGTACATGCTATTTTTAAGGGAACCGTTAAGCCTAAACATTCTCTCTTGGGCTGAAATAAAAGATTATTAAATTTACTTAATATTTTTCTAAATGATTGTTTTCATAGAACACAATATTCTGACTATATTTCGTATTCATATGTAATTCAATGATTACATTTTTTTTACTTTTGGGTAAATATTGTCAATGTTTGAACAGCTGTTTTATGGAAAAGAATGTTCGTACAAATCTCATTTTGTAAGGATAAACATTATTATCTTCTCTTTTTTAAAGATATGGTAAATATAATGAAATTAGAGTGCTAATAATATTTGTTCATCTAATAGTTCTAGAGATACATTTTTTCAAAAAATAGTTTTGTTTTTTTTCTCTCTAAATTATGATAAATTAACATTTACGAATTTATTTTGGTGAATATCATAGACATAATTACTCCTACGGTGGTAAACTTAATAAACTACTTTATGGTTCATATTTAAATAATAAAATATTTAATTAGCTTTCATTTGTGAGCTAATAGAAATCTGAATGTCTAATAGTTCCTGAGATATTGTTTAAGTCTTCATTATAACTAATTTATGAGATAAAAAGGAAATGGTATGTAATAACTCGAAAAATGAATTTAGGGACAACTGCCATTTTATTTCCATTGACCATAGTTGGCAGAGTCGTCAATTATGACTTTTAATGTATATAATATTTAATGTAGTTTTCATTAAAATAACAAATAATTGTTGTGAAATAACTTGATTTATTTTTCATTGTTTCTCGGACTAACATCTTCAACCTTGAAACCACGACGACCTGAAACATTGGTCTTATTTATGGATGAAAATGTTTTAAAAAAACTTACTGCATTTAATAAAATATATTTACAAAGAAATTGATACCATGTTTACTAGTAATTTCTTCTCCAGAAACTCTGATAGCCAAAAAAAAAATTAACTTAAAATTTAAGTAATTTAACTAACTGATTAACTGTTTTTATATATCCTATTTTAAAGATATAGTTAGGTAAGGGTTAAATCCATTTATTCAATTATTATTTTCAGGAAATCTGCAAACACACTATCTCATTGGCATCTTTACACTAATTATGTACTAAATAAAAATATAACGAATTAATTGGATTAGATCCCACCCTTGCTTGCCTAATAGGGAGACATTGAGAATTCTGAAATGAATGCTGTGTAAGGAAAACACGCATGTTTACATAGACAGTAGGATTAAGCTCTTAATTTTATGTCTATTTTTCAACTTTTGCATAACTAATACTCTCGTATGTGCCAAATCCTGTTTAATATTAGTTGTAACGATGGAAACACCTTGTACCCCGCCTTCAAATTATAAAGGAGAAAAGACACTAAATAATGGTTATTCGTCTCCATTCGTTATGCCCCAAACGCCGTGCATGACCAAATTAGGATTCGGAACAGGTAAACTGATTTTTTTTTTAATGATAAATGAAACTTGAAAACAAACAGATATTATAAAAAGTCTTTTAACTTTTGAGGTATGAGTGTATATCATCTTCATAGATCGCCACGATTTGGTAATGAGCGTTCCCCATGGGCCATCAAGAAAAGAAATGTTAGAGCGCAAAGAAGAATCTATGTTGACAAGTTGTACAAGGAGGCTAAAATTTTGTGTTCTCTGGATCATCCAAATATTGTAGGATTTCGAGGATTTATGATTACTCCTGATGGCAGGGAGGTAACCAAAATTATATTATTTATTGATTTGTGTTACATAAAGACGCAGTTCAACGTGACAGTTGCAGCCATGTTGTACTATCAAATCTTGTTTGATTGTTGAAGTTACTTACAGAAGGCACTACTGTTACGTTAACTGCCACATGTATACACCTTGACAGTGAACTGTCACGTTCCTGCCAACCTTTTCAGCGTAATATTTCATAACGTTTGTTTTGACATTTTTCACATATTTCTTCTAATTTATAGAAAATGTATAAAATAAATTCTAATGATAGATTTATTTTTTATATTCAGTCCAAATCACATTACTCATTGAAATAAAGTTTTTAAGTTCAAACGTTTTGCAGCTAACTGTCATACAGTTGAACTGTTAGTGTTAAAATAAGGAGATGCACTGGCACACTATCTCTTTTAAAACAGTACTGCCAGGACAGAAAACTGTTACTATGAAAACAAGTCTTAAGATTTTGCCCAGGTGTAAAATGTCCCAGAGAAAATGGATATTTACTTTTATTACAATAAACTTCTGCAGAAAATATTACATAATTATTTTTATTATTTAGTGATTTAATAAATTCCTACATGACAGAACTGAAATAACAATGTGACTGACTAAACTTTTACACGCAACTTTGTGTATTCAAACTTGAAACCTGTTTAGTATGACCCCAATATCTACATTTCTAACAGATATTGGTATTCACCTGATTAAGGAAAAATGGAAATGAAATTAATTGTTTTTATTTTTACTTTTAGGTTTGTTTTTGTTTATAAAAATACATTTTATTATTATTATCAAAATTTATCTTATATTAATTTCAATATCCATTATTAACCTTTTTCAATTATTACCTATTGCAGGTTCTGCTGATGGAGGAGTGCACTCAGTCCTTGGGTGATTATATTGAAAATTTTAGCCAAGATTGTGGTGCATTTTCCCCAACCACAATTTATCAAGTTATAGCAAGTGTTAGCAGTGCACTTCAATATCTACATGAAGATCAGGAATTAATTCATGGAGACATTAAATCTTTTAATATACTCATAAAAGGTTACTTATACCATTTATATTTACTTGTGATAAGTCTAATTTGGAAGGTGGAGATTTGAAACTTGTCAAAAAATGTGTTATGCTATTTCTCTCTTTAGAAAAACATTGAGAATAATTATTTGGCTCATTTTATAAAAAAAAATACTGAAAGTTCAATATAGGCTCTAGTCCGCACCTATCCCAAAGAAATCTGGTAAGAGTGACTCATTCTTATGATCATTATTGATTCTCGTTCAGTTGTTATCTACTTACAGCTAATTTATAGTGGACAATCTAAAAAATGGTACTGTGAATGTATAGTATAGACTGGTAGTTGTTACAATAGCTTTGGATAGTTCATAACTGTTTGCTTACGATTTCTCAAGAGATTCTGGGAATCTGGAATTTCAGATTGGACTGATAAGGAGTAACATAGACAGTAAAAATTAGTTATACAGTTTTAATAAACTTATGCTTTCAATTTTTTTACTGTCTTGGAAGCACTGCATCATAAAAACCTGTAGTCCTTTAAGATTCTCCTTTCCATGTCATAAGAAATGTTCCTCTCCAGGAACCTTGGAACCTCTCTCAGACCAGTGAGGCTTCTGATTTATTTTATGGTGATGATCTGTTCCCAATAACTTCATTAACCAGTTCCTTAAAATTCCCAATTGAATGCTGAGATTTAGTTTAATTATATTGTAAATACAACCTCTCTTTCCTGCAATGGATATTTAATAGAGTGGAATATGCTCGATTTATCTCTCGTGCAGTCCTGGTATTTTTATACTGAATTAACCTGCCTTGGCTGTTAGAATGACTCTCTCCAGATATTCTATCCTATTACGATAGTGTTTGTACTTGTCATAGGTGCATGTTTTTGTATTATTATTATTATTAACATCATATTAAACATTAATTTTAGAAATATTTAAAATTGATAGGTCAAACTGAAATATATGTTTTGTTTTTTAATGAAATGAATTGACCAAAATGTTAAGAACATATCTGAAAAGAATGTAGTTGATCATTCAAATAAATTTGAAATCATAAATCTGTTTATAAATTTAAAATGGTAATTATTATTTTTATTATATCTTTAATGAGTTATTTTTCCACATATTTAATACGAAACTTAAGGAAATTTTTCAGATGAGTAATTCATAAACCTTATTTTTTAAATCCATATTATAATTACAGAAATGTAATACCATGGCTTTTTCAGTTTTAATGATATGTGATTATTTTAACACTGTGGTCTTTTAGTTTTTCAATAAATGCTAAATGAGTACTATAAAAAAGAGTTGAATAGTGCTGGTTTTCTTGAAGTTTTATCAATATAATCATGAGAGATAGTTGACTGTGGATGACTTATAGTTGGAGAAGATGGTTGGAGGTGCGGTCAAAATATAACACAAATAAGTTGAAGTAACTTATTTAATCATGCCAATGTTTCGGCCAGAATGTCTAGCCTTCATCAGGGCTAAGAACAGAACAAGATAACAACCAATGAATACAGAAAATATAAACAGAATGACATTCAGTAAATGATTGTACACAATGGAATTGATATCAATTCCATTCTGTGGCGATTAGCTCACCCTTTCTCTCTTTTGTAGTTGTCATTGATTCAGTTATGCCCCATTCTAACTCATTTATTCTTTGAAACGGGAATACTCCCACTTAATTTTTACTTTTTTAAAAGTAAAATATTACTATTTCTCAAAAATTAACAATGATTTTATTAAATACTTCCAATAAAAAAGATTAATTAAATGCTTCAAGTATTAGTTGGGTAAAAATATAATACTTACCAATGCCTTAAATTAATTCTTCATATAACAAGAACCAACAATTTTCACAAGTTGCAACAAAGTGATGAACCGTTAACAACAAAATGTGAAAGTGTTATAGGTGTTATTAGAATAGCACTTATTTTGTGATAGTTACTTCTGCCATGCCTTAAAGAAAACTAATAGCTTTAAAAACAAACAGCCAGAAAGCATTTATTTGCTGAATGTAGTTTTGACTTATTCTTGCCTTAAATGGTACAATCTCACCCTATTTTATGCCGTACTGTGATTTTAAAGTGATGATTCATGATGTTTGATGCTTAATGATCTGAGCTTATCTTGATTGTTATTTAGCTTTATTCATTTAGGAAAACTCGAATTTATCAAGTTATGTGACTTTGGTGTAAGTTTAAATATTGGAGAGGATGGAATCTCTGATGAGGAATATGTTGGAACATTACCTTGGACAGCTCCAGAAGCGTTGGAAGATGGGCTTATTACAGAAAAAGTGGATATTTTTGCTTTTGGACTAACAATTTATGAAATGCTTGCACTGAAGCTACCACATTGGGAATTTGATGACACTTACCTTATGGATTCGACATTTGAATCTGATATGTTGGACGATTCTATAGAAAAACCTTATGGTAATTAGTTATTATTTTTATTTACTTTAAAATAAACATGGTAATTTACCCATGGTATGATGTTAAACTTAATTCAGTTTATTGCAATGCCAATTTAGTTATGTTTTTCATCCTGATTTTAATTAATTATTTAACTTTTGGAGTAAATTTAACTGCTTTTTTTTTCTAACTTTTTGAAAGAAGATATGAGGGATTAAAAATCAAGTTTAAAGTATGATTTCTCTTTCTCAAATTTTTTCAAGAACTGATTTTTTTTCTAGGTACCCGACCAGAGTTACCTTCTTTGGGTTCTGAATACAAAGACATAGTTGCTTTGTTTAATTGGTGCACAGAAGAGGATTATATAAAAAGGCCCCGAGCACGAGATATGTTAAATACACTACACAATAAACATTTGAACAAGCAATTTTAATTCCATCAAGTATATATTAGAAAGTTTTTTATGAAAAAATACTTGTAAACAGCATACCAAGTATGTTTTATAAAATTTTATCTTAGAAAGCTAAGAATTTATATGTGGTCCAAATTAAATGCATTTCAAACTCAGTTCGGAATACATGTTATTAAATATCTAAAATGTTTTTACTAATACATACCAGGCAATAATTCTTATAACTATTTGTAAGCCAATGAATAATTAGCATTTTTTCTTAAAAGAAAAAAAGGAATGAACATGGGATGTTTGAGTAATGGATTTAATTCATCAAAAATTTTGTCATACCTTCCTACTTATTTATAATATACTTTCTTGTTTTTTAAAGTCTGCTACATCCATTCTGGGTCAATTTATAAGTGTTAGTAATATAATATTCTATTCTGTCTTATGAATTCTCCTTAAAAAATAATAAATGATGACTTATGTAGTTTTGTAATTTATATATGTAAATATTGATGATTGAATATCATAAATTTCATTTAATTAATTATCAGGTTATTCATCATTATGTGTTAAAATTCAGTATTTTATAGAAATTGATGAGAAAATATATATGTTTTTGGTAAGTAACCATAACTTTATTTAATATTTTCCCAGCTTAAGAGCTTAAGCAAGAACTTAATGAACTTGTCAATTTAACAAAATAACAATGATCTCTTCATGACACCTTCCATTTTGATCAAAGATATCTTGTTTTTCTTTTTATGCAGTCGTTTAGGTATAATTTGCTGTCGAGCAAGTCGAATTTGTGGCTCTATGATAAACAACCAACGATTCAATCATGGGTTCTCCCTTCACAGGCGAATTTAGTGAGTTTATTGGGGTATTTAATTTTAATTAGTACCAAAATTATTCTGATTATTATTTGGGTTCTGAATATAATGAATGTCATAGATGTTTTATGTCTAATGGGCACAAGGGTTCTATACTTATAACAATTATATAAGGATTGTAAAGTATAAAAAGGTTTGTGTAAAAACCATAGTGAACTAGGAATTTTAAAAATTGTTAATAATCAAAAATTAACATTTGAATGAGCAAATTTATTTTTATAAAATACATATGTTAAAGGTTAGAAAAAATTGTATTTAATATAGGATGTTTTTATATAAATAGTGTACGTATCTTTTATCTTTGGAACTTTTACACTGTTGGGAATGCATCTAGTTTGGTATTAAAAATATTTCTACTAATATATAGAGGACAATTATTGTGATAACTATTAGTAGACATATTATTAACCAGCATTTTTTCTGAAAAAAAAAAAAAAAATTGGTAAAAGTTGACAGTCAGATTCTGCGTTTTCTAAACAACTTATTTTATCATACCTTCCTAGCTTTCCTCATTAATATTTCTGCTTTATTCAGTTTTTTATGGCCTTTTTGTGTTAATACATAGCCATCGCCAATGTGATATTCTATTCTTTCTATCAGTTCTCCCTGAAAAAAGTAAATAATGATGATAGGAAGGAATTTTTGTTGTGACTTGCAATTTATTTAAATGAACACTGATACATACCTGTTGCGTTACCTGCATTGCAATGTCAAAGAACATTTCTCTGATCGTTGCAATAGTTTTTTCGATTTGTAAAATGTCTTTGTGCCTGTCTCTGGCATCTTCTAGTGACTGTCTAGCTTCTAATGTTTCTTTAGTGTACTGGAAAAATAAAGAAATGTTTTTCAAGTACCATCTATTTAATGTGACTTGTAATTTTGAACAAAGTTGTATTCTTGTGTCCCCTGCATATGCGTGTAGGGAACATAGTATCTCTAAAACGTCCAAGAATACAATAAATATATGCACTAAAAACATTGTATTTTTATTCTAAATCATTTGATCTTTAGGCAATTATAATTTTTAAAATTAATTCAAGATACATTTGAAGAGGTAGAAGAGGTGGCAAAAAGCAAAAGTGGTTTTGCTGGTACTATAAACCAAGTGAAAGTGAGATAGTAAATGTAAAAATTCTGTTAGTTTGCTAAGTATGGTTTGTAAATTAGTGAGGGGCACTGGTTGGTTATTAGTGAGCAAACTTTTAATTAGGGATATTTCATTAGCAATGGTCACTTTTCTGCAATTAGGAATTGTCAGAGAATTAGCATTGTCATGATTTGGAATGTTGGTCAGGTATAAGGAAAAGATAAGGTTTGTTTATTTTATTACTTTGTTTAGGAAATAAAATAGGGGCTTAGGTCTTTAAGGGCAATGTAAGAGAGTTCAGGAACCAGAGAATTCTAATTAGCATTGAATAAGTAAATATTAAATGAAAAACATATTGATGGTAGGGTAGCGATATTTACATCAACGATGTATGGATTTTTAATATGAGGAATGTGTGTGGGTGTTATAGGGTTCAACAGCAGATTTTCTATCAAGCATTTAGATAGTAATGTCAATATTAATGCTAATAAGTAGGCTGTCTGAGTCACTAATCAAGCCTGGGGGGTTGATTTTTATTTCTATGGCGGTTCCATGAAATAACAAATTGAAACCCCACCATGGTTAGAATAAGGTGGTACTCTGTAGATATTCCACCCACCTCGTATGTCAGAAAATGGAATGAGGTCAAAAAAAAAAAGTTAAGATTAAAATATATGATCAAAATATATGAGGATTTTAACTCAAATTTGAAACGGAGTATTCGGCCGTAGTTTATAAATGAAGGGAGAATGTATTTACTGATTTTAAAGGGAAAGACTGTTGACTGAAGGAAATTATATACTTATGTATTTATATAT
>NW_027109758.1:437290-477321 GCF_000696795.3 Halyomorpha halys
TTACATATGAATTCTATCAACCCTTTTATTGGTTTATGATAATTTGTATCATAAAAGAATATATTGTCAGTTAATTTGAATTTATTATGTGGCATTTGTATCTAAAGATGTTTCCAGTTACACAATAGTAAAATATCAATTGCAAAACATTAATCTATTATAAAAATAGTAATACCTGAGTCAGAGAAAAATCATAAATTATGGGGAGAGAATCGAAGAAAATATTGAGGTATGTTTTTCGTCTCTCCTTGTAATCATTCAGTTAAACTTACATTATCAACAAAAACAGCTGTATCTTCAGCGTCCAGTATAGTGCACAGCTGCTCATCGGTAACTTCCCTGTCCGCTGGAACACATGTCACCTTCCTTAGTAGTAGCCTCTCAATGACTACAATGTATTCAAAGTTTCTTATTAATAATATAAGAAACAAAAAAATTTATATTTTAAAAACAAACTTTAAATTTTAAATTGTAATAACATGCCTGGAAAAACTTACCTATTTTCAATTGCCTTTTAATAATATCTTCGCATATTTTTTTATGAGCTGTCAAACTGTTCTCATAATCTTCCATCGTTTCTCTGAACCTTTTTGTAATCAAGGAATGTTGGGTTTTGACAACTCTATATATGACCATTTCTTCATTTCCTTTTTTCTCTTTTTCCAATTCTTGTAAAAAAATAAAATAAAATAAATATTAATAATAAATCTACATTAATAGAAAAAAAAGATGTTGCTGTTAGATTTTGATGTATCAATTTACCTTCCAACTCTGTTTTGATTTTGATAGCAGTGATCTTAATGTTTTCATTCAATGAATCAATTTGCTCTCTGTCCCCTGTGAACATAAGTTATTTTTCTTGAGTATGTGGCAAAAGGCCCCTTGTCATGTCAATTGGTTCAATTAAGTGAACGGTCAATCCTGCACATCTGTTAAATTAATAGTAATGAGGGCAACAGATGAGGAGTCAATTGTATGAATCAAAATCATTTGGTCCATTAAGGTGCAAAGATATTAAGACAATCTATGTCATGCATATTATCACAATACCTAACTATTTAATTAATTATTAAACAAAAATTTATACTAGCTTGTTTCTGTTCTTGTTGACTGCTGCATCCTTACATGGTATCTTTTCAGTTGAACTATATCTTCATTTATTTGAGATATTAATGCATTGATGTTATTAACCTAGACAAATTATTGAACTTGTAAAAAATAATAATAATAATAATACAATGAACTTCAATCCTTTAAAACTAAGCGAACTATTACCTGCTTATATACTTTATCTAAATTTTTCGACTCTTTATTTTTTGTTTTTACTATAACAGGCTCGACTTTAGTCTGTCCAGTCAACGCTGTCTGTAAATATAAACCTCAATTATTAGATCTGACAAAATATTTTCATATACTATCAATTTATTAATTAAGTTAAAATATAATGATAAAATGTAATTAATAAAAGGATATTTACCATTTCATTTTCTTCAGCCTCCTCACCTTCCTCTGTCTGTTGGGGAGCTGGTTTACTAACTTTCTTGGAATTAGTTTTGCCCTGAATAAAATTTAGATTTATTTGCACAAAAAACTAAAAACAATTTGTATAATACAACCATTTTCATATGAATTTATTTTCTATAAATAATATAAGTAATAATTACAGCATTTATAAGCTGATCTAGCCTGTCCTTAGTCATTTTAGTAAAGAAGCATTCACTGTCATCCCACCTGTAAAAATAAAAAATAATGATGACAATACAGTTGAGATATCTGGTGGCCCACTGAACTCTCCCAGACAGCAAATAGAATATCCCCTCCATTCTTTATCATTTAAGCTTAGACCTCAAGTGGGGAATAGGCTCCTTAGAAGAAAAGAAAAGGAAATTTTATAATTTCACTTTGGTTTAAATATGACATAGAAGTATTAACAATTTGCATTATTTATAAACAAAAACTGATCACAAACTGTAAGAAAAAAATATTCAGTCTTATTGATTAAAATAATTTGGGGCCAGTTGTCACGAGAAAATTATGCTTGGCTCAGAAGAATAGTTTATAGAGACAGTGCTAGAAAAAAAGGAGCTATACACATATAAAATAAGAGGCATTAATGATAAGAATTAAATTGAGGGGGAATTGTACATTTGGAAATTTTTTGTGTAGAATAAGTTTGTGCTTAACTAATTTATTAATTTTTCTATAATATTTGATATCTACTCGCATTATGAGATATTGAGATTATTTTTTTGTGCGGTCCATATTTACAATATTTTAAAAAAAATTTTTATCACACTCATAAAATTTTGGTACATTTTAAAATTTTGATTTATCTCAGAAAACATTTTAATGGCACTAACAATAAACAATAAATAATATAAAATTAGAGAAAAACATATTTAAATTATTTGTGCATATTCTCTAATACAGAAAATGTTTGAACATACCATGGAGTCAATTTCATATCAATTTCAAAACCATAATTTGTGACCATGATGAACTTATTAAAGTAGCTTTAATAAGTTGTTTAGGTTTCTATGCATTGTTAAAATGTTTAAATTTAAAGAAATATATAAAATATGGATAAAATAGAAAACATAAAAATATATATTACGTATTTTCTTTATTTTTATTTATTTTCTATATATAAGTATGAATTTCAAGAATAAATTCAAAACTAGAGGATACTTTAATAATAAAATATGGTTTTGAAATTCTGCATGGGCTATTCAAAAAGTTTATTGAGCTCGTGTTCTGCTATTGTATTTTCAATAACAATCCTTTTACAATATTTTGATGTTAGGGAATTATTTAATAAAATTACTTCCTGAAAATAATTTTATTTCATTAATATTAAAATAATTTTCATTTTATAATATTTAATAATTTATTTTTTCATTTTATTGTTAATATTTATAGTTCTATTTATTCACAGGATTACCAAAAATTTCAAAAACGATTTTCAAGAACATCCTTAATAGCTATATATACTTTTTATTACCAGATCAGCCTAGTTGGCCTTACATGGTTATACTTTTTTTTATGTTTAACTGTTGATTATAGGAGAGAGGGCAGTATAGTCTCATAAACAGAATTAAAATTAGAAAAATATTACTTTGATACATGAAAATTGGTCTAGGGGGATAGCTCACGATAACAAGTAATTCTAAAACAAATATGTTATTGTATTTTTTGTCTTTTGGCTCAACTTTTTACTCAATTTTTTGTATATTTTATGTATACATTATCAATTTGAGGGGGGGAGGGGAAGGAGAGGTAGGAAGGGAGAGTTTTCTAAACAAGGCCCTACTTTTAAGAAATGCTCCGCACCCAGAAAAATGTCAACCATTGTTATTTATGAAACAATATAGAGTAGGTATATTTAATTTTTGTTTGAAAATAATAAAAATCGAAAATATTTCGGGTGTAGTGTCCCCTTAACCCTCTCTTGCAGCATGCCCTAAAATGCATTATGTGCCGTGCATTATGTCCTAAAATGATCTAAGTTTTTGTATGAGAAACCACCACTTATAATTTATGAATTTCATAGTTTTTGTCTCGGTCAATAAAATTGTAATATAACTCCAGTTTGATAATTATAAAACCATTGTATATACGCTGAAAAATTTATTGATTCGACGAAGTACAAAAAAGGAAGTCTCGTTTCGAGGTACTGACGCTACTTTATTGTTGAAGAAGAAACTCTTATAGTACAGAGGAGACTAAGAAGGCAATACAGTTGTTAGTAGCGACCGGTAGGAAACCCGCACTTTGCCAACTAGTCACGGCCGGTTTTAGCAGTCGCAGTACGTCGACCCTCGGGAAAAAATTATAATTTTTAATTATTTCTGCGTTTTATAAAACATTCAAAAGAATTCCTTAGACACTTTCAGCTGGCTTCAACGGTACTTTCGTCAATAAATACAGGTGTACTTCATCAATTGAATTGAAAAAAAAAATGAATGCACTGAGCACCATCTGTTTTATATAATGAAGGATAGCTCTTGTTCTAGTTTAAATGATGACTTATCCCTATTGTTAATTATCTTGGGAGAATGACGTGTTTAGGAAATTGTTAGGCTGAATGCTGTTACAGCACACAAGATAATGACACACTATTATTCTTACTAAGCATAACTGGACCTTAAATAAATTCCAGTCAACGCGTCAGAAATTTCACTTGAAAATTATGTTTTTTAATCAGAAAAAAGGAAATAATATCTATTAATTTATTTTTTCTTTATTATGTTATAATATTACTGTGGTGATACCCAGCCTCTGTTCTCGGGAAGGAACTCTAAAACTCTCCTAAGAACAGAAGAGTTGAATCCGTGAACGTAACTAAATATATATATTTTTTTTATTTATTTCTTTATTGATACTTACAACTATATAAAAAATACAACAAGCAAATTTGATCATAGAGACATAATGATAATGGTATGATACAGCATGTAGAGAAACTACCAAGTAGTAGAACTGTAAAAACATTTTACAATATAAGGTAAGGAGGCCATCTTCTTTTCAGGCGCCTTAGAGGAGTAAACTAAATAATGATGATAAATATTAACTAGTAAAAAGATAGTTATGGGACATATTCTGTGATTTAATATTTATATTAATAATGACCTCGGTTTTTTAATTTACAAATAATTCAAATATTCAACGACTGATAAAAGATTATTTAGAAATATCTACGGATCTAAAATCAAAGGAGTACAATCAACTAATGTCCTAAATTTTTCAAATTTCTTATTTGCTTTACTTTCTTGTATCACTCCCTGCCTGGTTATTTCTGATATACAGGGGGTTAGTTAGATGTAACCAACCTATTCTAACCATTTTAGGAGGTATAAGTTTTCATTCCGTGGGGCTGCCACGAAATAAAAGTCAACCACTCCTCCCAGTCGGATTCAAACTGGCATTCCTGGAATTCCGAGTTTGTTAAAAGCAACGCCCTCGTCACAAATGGCTTCGGTTGGCTGGGGCCCACCTAAATATCATATTTTTAAAATCTACTTTCCTCTTTCTTTCTTTTCCATAGATCTTTCATTTATCCCTGTAAAGTTGGCTCCCATTCTCTAAATTTGTAGTTACAATAGCCTCTTAGGGGTTCTAGAATTCTTAATTATTTTAAGAAACAGTAATATTGTTTAAGACCCTCAGTATAGTATAAGAGCCGAAGAGGAGAAAAAAGGAAATTGTTTCACCCCAATTTTTGATTACTTTAATGAAAACTATGTATAATTACTAGTCAAAATTGATGAGTGTGCCAAGTATAGGTAGAGGGGATACAAAATGGCGGCTGTTTCAAAACGTTAAAAACAAATTTTTCTTTCGGACCTCCATATCTTTAAATTACCAACAATACTAAAAAACCTAAGAGAAAATCATTTAAATTAAAGTAAATTTGCTAAAATGAGAGTACTAATAGATTTATTTACGTTCAATAGTTCTCGAGGTAAAACTTTTTAAAAACAAAATTTCATCAGTACTTAATGAATTAATTTTGAGAAATTTATATCTCAAAAACCATTAGGCGTACAAATGACTATTATCACTCAAATTAACGCTAGCTTAATGTGCTATAAAGTAGTTTATGATATTTATATTCGCAGGAGTAGTTTTCATGATTAATAAGTCATTCTTAGCTTTTTATAGAATTCGTTAAATGAAGAAGAATGGAGAAATCGTCTAGAGCTGATCATGATAAATTATCTTCTAAGGTTGACGTGACATTCAAGGATGCTGGCCGATTTATTAATTCTTTACAGTAATTGCTTCATTACTTTTTTTTTCTTTATATGCAGGAGAGAGGAGAAAGAACTACTTTATTCATTCATGCGGCCCAAATACATCGGGTTGCTACATTACACAGCTTACTGATCAATCCGTGACTAGACAAATATAAGTTACATATTTATACATGATATAATATAATAGATAGATAACATCTTTTTTTCTTCCACAGTTTTCTTTTACAATTAATACCAGTCTACAAACTAACTACAAGTTTTTCGATTTATTCCTTTTTTTTTCCCTTCTATTTCACAACCCCTATTTCATTTGATCAACAAATTCCCCTATATAACAAATATTAAAATAATAAAAAATAATAACAACAAATAAGAAAAACAACAAATAAGATATGCGATGCATGCATGCCATCCCACTTCTGGATAAACTCCCCCACTCATTAATTTTCATCCATGTTGTGGTCTATGATTCCCAGGTAGTCAAGTAATAATAAAAAAAACTATTATTGCAAGATACCATGCCGATTTATGTTATATATACCATGCTGATGTATGTATGTAGAAACATTCCAGCTCACTTAACCCAACAATGGATTCCGGCCTATGAATGTAAATACAAATCCTTTGGGTTGATTTGAAAGGGAATGGAAAACAAAATTAAAACACATATATTTATGTTTATGTGAGAATGTTAAGAATTTAATTGTTACAAGAATTTTATAAATGACAACTTATATCTCAGAATTGGAATTTCAAGTGTATTTTTTTTTCATACCCTCCTGTAATGATGTTAGTGGGTATTTGGTACATACATATAGGAGGTATGCTATATGTATAGCTGGGTGTTAAGGATACCTTGGATTGCCTTTTGGTCAAGTGTATTTTCTCTCTTGTTTTATATTTATAGACGCTTCACTAAATCATTCAGTGAATATGAGTATTCTATACTTATGTTAATTATAATACATAATATTATTCCAGAAGTAACTGGAATTAAGTCATTTGAGTTATACTGTATTAATAGATTTACAACTCACAGTTATAGCTCATTGGGATTCGGGTTGGTGGCAAAAGTGGTCCTTTTCATAATACGATTTTTTACTTCTTAACCAGGAAGATTTTTTCCATAGATTCGTACTGACCTTCTACTATTTCCCGTTCATTATATAATAAACTAAATAAATTTTGTATACTATATATGCATCTATTATATATTCAGCAGAAAAAAAATATTTTGATCTTAAAGCCTGAGTACGAGCAATATGTTTGTTTTTATGTGGAATTCGATTAGTACAGTGTAAGCTGGAACTACGTACATTCAAATACAAAAATTCTTTTAGTACTGAAATAGCATGAGATTGCTTTATCGGGCTCAGCTCTTCCCAGATGTAAGTCCTAGCGGTAGGTTTTATTCCTTAATTTCTAAACAACCAACTAACTGTAAGTAGGTTTTCGTACCTACTAAATTCTGATCTTTAATGTCTTAACCCAGTTATTTTTGTCATTAACAAACGTCCTTTGACTTAATGGTCAAGGATAAGGGTTCCGTTGAATGAAGACGTAGTCCGAAGAAAAGATTGAATATAAGGGGGCTGGAGTGTCGGACACATTGTAGCTAAGCTTGGAGACACTAAGTAACCATCTCAGCCACGGACGGTTGGGCCATAAATAATATTTTTTCAAAAGTATACACTCTCTTTAAAATCTTTTTTTTTTTTTTTTTTTTAATTTCTTGAATAATTAACTATTCCTACAAAATTTATTTAATGTCTCAATCAAGTTAGTAAAAGATAGTAATTAAAAATGATACGAAATGTTTACCTTTACGTTAACTGCAGATGGGTTGTAAATGAGAACTTTCTACTATTATTTTGTTATTCTATCAAGATTTTTTTTCTCTTTCGAAGTTAATTTTAAATCAAAAATTTTTTTTTGTTAAATTCAATTATTTTGAAGGGAAACACTATCTATACCCGTTAAAATCTGTTTGAACAATCACTGAATTGGCTAAGGTAAATACAAAGTTAATTAATTTTTTTTTTAATAACTGCCCGTCAAATACGAGGAAGAACAATTCGTCGTACCTATTCCGTGTCGTTTTCCTGGTTTGAGTTGAATTTAGTGCAAATTGATGAAATTAATGAAGGGAAAAAACAAAACAAATTAGAGACATATATATATAGTTTAGTTATTTTTGAAAAATTTCAAATGTTTTTTTGGAAAAAATTAATAAACCTGTTTGTTATGTTGTTTGTTAGTTTTGAAAGGGCGTTTAACAGCCTGGTCATCAACGCCCGTGAATTATTATAATAATTAATAATTAATAGTATTATTATAATAATTAATAATTAATAAACCTGTATTCGATAACTTCAGGCATCTCATAAAAAAAAAAAAAAGAAAAAGAGTGACTAATAAAAAAAAAACTAATTGAAAGGGAAGACTGAGTGCTAAGGCAACGTAGTATGTATTTGTTTTATGTTTCACTTCCCTTGTTTTGGACAAACAAGGCTGTGGCATTGATTGTGGTACCTTGCATTATTATTCTTGAATAAATAAATTGATTAAATCTGTACTGCTAAGACCCATCAGAGGTCAGGGGTTCAGTACTTTGTAAGGGGGTACTGTTAGTAGACCAACGGTTGTGCAAGGAGGAGATTTGGTCAATCACAATCGACCGCCACATTTTTACTTAATTAAGGGTACCCAATTTAGGAGGCTGGGTGGGCCCCAGAACCCACAATAATTGACTCATGGCTACAGTGTAACAGAAAACAATTTTCTGACCAGCCGGAATCGAACTCAGGTCCTTGGAGTTTGTAGTCACGGGCCTCACCCCGCGGCTACCCGTCCCCCCATTATAAATAAATACATAATTAATATATAAAATAATTAATTAATAGTATTATTATAATAATTAATTAATATATTAAATTATTATTTATGTTAGTTAGTATTTTGTATTTATTATATTTCATAAACTGAAAAAATCAATAAATAAATACAAAATTAAAATTTTCAGTTTATGAAATATAAAATACTAACTAACATAAATAGTAATAGATTTCAATTTGAAATCTTACAAATATTACAGACGCGTGCGGTTGGGTACACGATGCATAATGCATATATGCATCATTGGCCGCTGGAAGATAACCTTGGACAAGTATCACTTTTATTCCAAGAGCTTATCTCACTCCTTGGGTCGCTGTTATTTTTCCTAGGTGGAGATGTTCCTTACAACTTCCTGCCCCAATTCTTTCTTCACATGCGAAGGGGAAAATATTGAGGTCGTTGGATAGCTGTCGTTCCAAAGATGCCTTCTTGAACTTCCTTTGGAGACAGGTAAATTTTTGTTGGGTTTTTATCCGATTCCAACGTTTCAGGAATTTAGGTATTTTTAGGATGAAAGCCTTTCTTAGTTAAATATAAAGTTATCTGAGGTTCATATCTCATTAGCAAACATGCGACATATTTAGCCCTAATTCTTCATTATGTTTATATTGAGTGGTTCCGAGTACACATTTTGCAGCCAAAAATCTCCCTTATCCTTAACCAAAATAAAGTTAATTTACATAAACGAAGATCATATGGATGTTATGTTACGAGTAATATAAATTTGAGGAAAATTGAATTAAATGTTTATTTATAGTGATTTTTAACTGGAAAACTCCAAGAAATGAAACGGAAAAACATTTTTTTAACAGTTGTTTTGTATTTTAGGGGTCTACAATCTTAATAACAGACTATTGTTTGAATTGTTATTGTATTTTATTATGCATGTAGAGGTATTTTATACTGAAAACTGTTTCCCATGTTTTAGAATAAATTAATAAACATGTTTCTTATTTTTCCGCCGTGACTGAAATACGAGTACACATTCTTTTTATCATTGATTCTGTTGTTTTTCTTCTTTAACGTCTGATTTTAATCAGTAAATCACTTTAGTTAATCATATGCACTTGGACATGTAATTATAATTAATAAGTATAATTAATATATAAGTATAAATAATTATAATTAATTAAGTAATTATAATTCAAATTTAACGGGTGAGGGGGCACAGCTAGTTTAAAACATAAACATTAAAACAAAAAAAAAAAAAGGTTAGAATGTACAAAACTATCGTCGTATCAACTCAATTTTAAACTTATGAAAACTACAACATAATTAATGTTTAGAAAAAATAAACAGCGTTCTATGTAGCTGTCTACATAGTTTTTGTTATATTTTTAAAAGCAAAAATCTCATTTTTCCTGAAATACCACACAAATTCATCCAATGTTATCTTTAAGCTGATACTCTGACATTCTCTATACTCTTCTATTTACAATTATTAAGTTTTCCTTCAATTGTTTAGCAACTTCAATTGTCGGACAGCTGAGAATGATTAATGGACAGCACGCAAGCATATTTTTTAATAACCTAATTCGTAATAATGGCGTGTGTCAGATGGTCTCTAATTGGACCCAATTGGTAGTTATCAGTTCAGTTATTATATGTTTTAGATATGAAAAAAAATATATGCAAAGCAATCTAAAAAGAATTTAGGATTCAACATGCAAGTTTATATACTTTTATTAACAATTACATATAAGGTCAGAAAGGTTCTTGATTAAATAGTCAATCCATTATACATAATATTAATCAATTTCCTGTCTAAGATTTGTTAGAACCTGTTTTTTCTTTTACTATATTTTATTTTATTTATTTTAACATGATAAATTTTAATAATAACATAAGTTGAGTGTTTGCGGCTTAAGCGCACTTGCTCAGCCTCCACTGGCTCATTACAAGTGATGCGGCGAGAGGGATGCGCTGGGATCTGTTGAGCTCTGCTCTACCCCTCACACGTGGGGGATAGAGTGGGCTCAGGGATCCTCAGGTCGATAGTGTAAATATTGTATATATTATTTTATCATTATGTTATTTTATTTTTCATACAGATAGTTTGATTATGTTCATCTTGTTTATTCTTTTTGTTTGTATATATTTTAAGAGAGTTTTTGTTTTTTTTATAATTATTATTTTTATTTATTTTTTTTTATTTTATTTTATTTTATTTATTTATTTTATTTTTTATTTTAGTATGTATCAGATTCATTCATCACTATTACCTATTGCCCACAACTGTGTGGCAGATTGTAATATCTATCAATAAATAAATCTATCAATCAATAAAAAAAAAAAAAAAATAACATAACTAAAATTGAACTCAATTCTCAACAAAGTTTATTTTAATTCATCAACGTTCCGTTCCTAGATCATGGTCAAGGAGACAACCATAATTACTAATTTGTCACAATTCATTAAAAAAACTATTTGAACTTCAGGCCAATTATCCAATTAATAAAAATATATGATCTCAATGCATTAACAACTATTTAAAAAAAAATTTTTTCTTCTCGCTAACCCTAAACTACTGAATCTAATTCAAAAGTTGAAGATAGGTTTTATTGTTAATGGTGCTATTGTATTTTATATTTCAATACAAATATATTTAATAATGTACCTGCTTAACCGGTAGAAGTGATGAGGAAGCTATACTTGGCTAAATTTGTTTTTTGAGCGTGGGATTAGTATCAGTCGGAAATTGTTATACTAAAGGCGATAGATAATTACTGATACTACACAATGACATCATTCATGATTCATACTCCGTAGTACAGTAAACTATCTCTCTCGGTCAAGCGTATAAACATCTAACTGCGGATGCGTTGGAGTGTGTGCAGTTTTCAAAAAAGTTTACTAGTCATATATCCACAGCTACCAGTTATATGCTAGTGATATAATAATGACCCATTTATTTTTTGTAATATTTTAATTTTTTTTACAATTTATTTAAGTTTAAAATAAAACAAATCAATTTCGTTACGAAAGTTATACATAACTGGCATTCTTTGGTTTTTATTCCTAAGATATTATTATCTAATTTATTTTCATTCTAAAAATATTTTTATTGCCTAATTTATTGTAATAAATTTTCTTTCTATGATTTTCTTTTATTACAAAATTTATTTTAATAAATCATCTTTCAACAATTTTCTTTTAATAACTTATCTATTTTCTCAAATTGTTTTTCTACGATCCAATATTGTGATTTACTCATCTTATTTTATTTAAAAGTTTTGTAAAATGTCGTAGTTATTCAGGGAAATAACATTTTTAGAAGCTAAAATTATGACTATTTTTAAATTTTTTTTTTATTAGTATTGAAGAAAAAGAACCAAACCATTTTGTTTAATTATTTTGTAGTACGAACTAAACCTTTCAACGTTTGTCTTTGGATGGCTATTAAAAATTTTATTTTGAATACTCAGAGTTGTAACATCGTCATTAAATCTACCATACAATCTCTTTCTAAAGAATAACATTGAAAATAATTAATTAGGTCCTTTTATAATTAAAAAAAATTAATGTTTCATTTATTTATGCTATGGCTCCAAAGAAATGGAGTAACAACGTTATGAGTTTTATTTTTCTTGTGTTTGAATTGAACGCCTCTTACCCTAAGAGGATGAAACCTTATTTCACACCAGCAATAATATTTTAAATTGATAAAATTTCATTGATTTATGTATTTTTTTCCTGTAAATTCAAGGGAGTATATAAAGAGGATATAGCGTTACACAGGTTAAATGAAAAATAAGACAGACATTTTTTATCAAGAGCTTTTTGTGGAAGTTTTTTTTTCCATTTTGAAAACTAATTGTACTTATTTATATTAGGAAAAATATTACATTACATGAGACTAATTAGTCCATAGCATCAGCTTATCGTAAAAAAATGAAAACAGCACCAACTTTAATGATAATCAAAATTAGGAAGGGAATTTAATATTAAACATGTACAAAGATCAACGTGTCTGAGTTTTCTAGTAGTGAGCAATGTAAAGGAAGGGCATTGGCCAAGTTTTCCACAAGAGCTCAACACTTCTAGATGACAATAACTGTTTTTAATTAAAAATCATTCAGTACATTAATTTTCACATCAAAACATGCAGATCTGCTAGGTAATCACAGTAAATCAAGTGTGTTTTTACTATGTGCCTCTTCTGTTCAAGAAGACTTAAACCTGCTTTCTCCACAGCTCAAAACTATCGTCTACATTTTTGCTAGTTTTCATCAAAATCAAGTCAGTAGTTTAGGAGAACGGTGTAATCCTAAGAACTCGAGAATTTAAAAATAGTATAATTGGACACGGGGAACTTTAATATGTGAATAAAGTATCAAGGAAAAAACAAATCTATGCTTCCTTCCTCAAGTAACGATAATGAATTTAATTATAACTACTTTCTAACACGATTAATTAATATTATCCATAAAGTAACAATACAACACTAATCTAATACATATGACTCAACATAATTTTATATTACATAAAGAAGGGGAACGGAGCACATCAGTGTGTAAGGCGATGTACTACTAACTCTCAGGATCTGGGCTCGGTTTATCGATATTTATTCTGCTCCTTGCACAACTTTTGTTCAAAAAAACAGTACTTTCTTACAAAGTACTGAACCCTTAACCTCTTCTTGGGTTGGAACTGTAAACATTTTAATATTAACTAACAAAATTTAAATATTTTTTTATAATATTATTTATAATCAAAATATATTAGAAGTCAAAAGTGTACAAAAAATAACGCTAAATGTAACCAAACATAAAATAAAATTGATTAGCGCGTGAACATAAAACCAAACTCGAAGAAGTGAAGATCTTATCCCTTGCACATACAATTTGATTCTGATCGGTATAAGTAACCTATAGACGGCTATTAGTAAACAAATGGAATATATTCAATAATAAATAAAATAAAACTCTTGGAAACATGTTAATTTTATACAATTCATTAGGCTAATTTCAGAAAACGTACATTAAAAGAGATGGATCAAGACATTATTACATACAAATCTACTTAAATAATTAAGCTTCTTTAAAAAAAAATATATTACTTCATGTATTATGTTATTCTGTATTTTAAAGAGTTCATGATACTAAAACCACGATTTAGAACTATCTGTATTTAATTACTTTGTATAGCTATTGCATACTTGAATATGTTTTTACAGAAACAAAGTTCAATAAATAAATATTATGTTTTTATTTTTTAATTTTTATTCCCTGTGATTAAATAAAAATAATTTAATTGATAACCTTGTCTATTCTTATGTTTGTATCTATCTTATGTCTATTATTATTCTTTTGTTTGTATATATTTTAAGAGTTTTTTTTTAAAATTTATTTTATACTTGTCTATTCTTTTTGTTTGTATATATCTTAAGAGTTTTTTTTTTAATTTATTTTTTTTTTATTTTAGTATGTATGAGATCATTCATCACTATTACCTATTGCCCACAACTGTGTGGCAGATTTTAATATCTATCAATAAATAAATCTATCAATTTAAAAAATTGATAACATCCGAATACCTAGGATCTCATTCTATTGTATTCTAGAATTCTACTCTACTTAAAAAACAAAAAAATAATAAATTAATTTTCACCGAAATCAAATATATCCTGTATACGCAAGTATTAATCAACAATTATAGCTCAAGGCCTGAGTTTTCATTGAGTCATTCGTCCGTCATAGGAAGTCGCTGAAGTGAAACCTTACGAAATCAACAGTACCATTGTTTCAAATATAGGAATCACTTGATCTGTTTTAACCTGAAAAGAACTTAATTCAAGATACCTAGGACATTATTTAAAACCTACAGGAGAAAAACGAGGTAACTCCAGGTATATATTTTTAAATTTATAATTATTTTTGTTTTAAAGTAATGGTAAAGTGAAAATAGGGGAACAAAGAAGTTGTGTAACGGGTCAATTATAGGGAATTTCAAGTTTTTTTTCCCAAACATCTAAGAAAAACTGAGATACCTTGTTCTCTTATGTCGGTGCAAAGCCAAAAACGGCGTATCTACAAATTTTATAATCTTGAGTTTCTTTTTTTACATTTTAACGTGGTTTTCTATTATTTTTACAGTACCAAAAAGAATCAACAAAATATGAGATGTCATTAACTAGAATTAAAAATTCTCGGTTGGTGTTTCACGAATATCAACAGAAATGTATCGTAAATATGAATGAAATTGGAAGAGACGACTGTCTCAATTTTTCCGATTCGAACTCCTGTTTCTATTTTTAATTTAATTATTTATCAATTTTTTTAATATCCTGTATTTATTCATCGTTTTATATTGCTAACAATGGAGTGGTTATTTATTTCACATAAGAAAGAAATAAGGTATTTTAGAATTTTTTTTTTTAATTTAACATTTGAGCCCTGTTAGATCAATTTGATGAGAATAAGACCTATCTGATATCAAAGAGCATTTGATTGTACATTGATTTACCGAGTATTATCAAAATCGTTAGTTTTTTTTTTTTAAAGAAAATCCTAAAAAAGTTTAAAATCGATTCTCTGAAGTTGGTCGGTTTTAACTAAAGAGTCGCTGTAACATCCCATTTATTTTATTCATTAAAAAAATTACATCCAAAACGGTCCGGTCCGGTTTTAACTTAGATAAGTATAATATTAACTGATCTCAACTGATACAACTAATAATTTAACTAATTATTACAACTAATAACTAATTATTACAATGAAAATAATTTTTTTTAAATTAATTAAATTAAATAAAAAAATAATTAAAATTACTGAAAGGATTTTGAAGTGAATAATAAAGCTACAAATTTACAGTTAGTGAATTAAAATAGTAATGAGAATAACAAAAGATGATACAGAATATAATACAAATAAAGATCCAATAATATTACTAAGCACACATACATTGCTAATTCTAATTGTAATATAATATATAAATTATGTGGCGTAAAGAAAAAATACAGCAGATATGGTCATTTAGTGAATCAAAATCAATTATTGGATCATAGAAGAAAGAAAGTACCTAGTTAAATATTTCTATATTAATTTTTTTTTTTGTGGTTTGTTTATTTATTAATTCTGGTAAGCGATTGAACAGACATGATACCATATTGTTTGAAGTACGTTTACCAAATTTATTATTATAGGGTGGTTGGATAAATTTAATTTTTTTTCTAACATATTTTTGATATATTATTTCTTTTATAAATAAATTATTATCCATAAATTTTAAGATAATTCTATAAAAATAAAATAGTTTAGTTGGTAAAGTACCAACGATTTTAAGATTTTCTGTTTTATTATTACCGTTATTGTTCTTAATGTTCGATTTTGTAGATTTGCAAGTTTTGATAAATGGCTATCAGTATCGGCACTGTAAAATTTGATCCTATATCGATACATCGATTCAATAATGCTTTGTACATCATTGGCTGCGTTTTTCAGTTTTTTATGAGTTCCCCTTTTTGAGTTAGACTGTTCATTTTTCGAGACTTGATTTTTTATACTCAGGAGACCTCAAAACGTGTTTTTCTGTTGAAACCTCGAATTGGAAATTTATAATTCCCCATACTATATTTTCCCCATATCAGTTAGTGAAAGTAAAAATTTATAGTATAAAAATAATATAAATATATCAGCCATAGAAGTGCTACATGGGAGATTGAAAACAAATAAAAATCTATTCAACTTTAAAAACAAGCTTATGAAAGCTCTAAAATCTTTTTCGAAACTGAAAACGGTAATGAATGCTGTGAATAGACTTGTGAGAACAATCGCAAATTATCGCCGTGAGATCTTTCATTATTCAATGTAGTGATGTGAACCTTGATCTACGTGAATGGTTTAATATTAATTGAGTCTTAACAACTCTGTTAATAAGGTTTTGGTAACACTGCCTGAAGACAGGTGTATGGAGGTAGGGAAGGTTCGTCACTCCCAATAATCTTTTATTTTATTTATTTATTACCAGATCGAATGGGATTATTTATTTATTACCAGATAGATGGGCCTTACTTGATTAGTGTAAGAGGTGCATTTTTTCTTAACTATTGATTAGCGTATAGTCTCATACAAAAGAAATCCTTAACTATACACAATATAATAAATGTAAATAAAAAAAAAAGATTAAAATAATAATTCTTAATAAAAGATAAAAGTAAATTAATGATTTATTATAATGATTGTTTGAGAGTGATTTCATTATTAACGTGCACAATTTTGATCCAATATACTGTCAACTTTTATTTTCAAAAATCCTCGTTTCGGCCCTCAGGCCATTTTCAAGGAGACAACTTAGAAAAATTTATAAAAACAACATTTTGATATTTTTGGCTATACCTTAAATATTGATGTCATGTTCTTTAAAATCTTTTCTGTAGGCTAATTTGTCTATGTCATATCTTTAAAATAAATTAAATATTAAAATAACATCATAACAGTTTCAAATAATGTTTTTTAATTGATTATTTACTTACATAACTTTTTATATCTTAAATTTAAAACTTTTTCACACAAATGACGAATGGGATACTAAGATCTTTGTGTATGAGTTTATTTGTGACGTAATAAGGAGCATCTAGGATTTTACGTAGGATTTTGGATTGTAAGGACTGGATGCGGGAGGAATTTGATGGTTTGGTAGAGCCCCAGAGCTCAATTGGTCTGATTATCATAGTGTATAATAATTTTTTGTAGTCAATGGGAAGTTTAAAGCGTTTGTCAAGTAGCTGTTGTAGCAATCGAAATCTACGAGTAGTTTCTTGTCGTTTTAGTAAGTGGATTCCAGGTAAAAGTTTCTTGTCAAGATGGAGACCTAAGTATCGAATCTGTTCAACAGGCGTTAAATCTTTTTCACATGGATAAATCCAAAATTTCAATAACTAAGAACATTCCCACGACGATATCGAACATAAGTAAGAAACGAACATTACATTTTTATTTATGTAGTTTGTAGGTAAAAAAATATTTTTCCTGATTTAGAAACCTCTGGTTTATATATTTTTGGTTTACAACTTTTTTTCATTGAGACTAATTTACTCTGTTCTCCATTCAAGTCTAAAGTAGAAGAAAAACACTTCAGTTGAAGAAACACATAGATGATAGCAATGTTTTTTTTTTAAAACAAGTTCCATGAAGTATACTGATCTTTTAATTGCAACACTTATAACTTTCTTATCAAATTTATTTAGATAAGAATACAGAGATGGCTGAAAATTCCAGAATGTTCCCAGAAAACATTTTGAAACAATCTATCCTTACGAAGAAACTATAAATAGCTAAAAACATTGTAAAATAATTAATTCAGAAAACTAAAGAGTTAAAAGTTCTACTTATTGGTAAAGTCCAAAACCTTGATTATCTGTATTAGTATTTAGCCAAGTATAAAAAGATAATAAAACAATACCATTTAAAATATAACTAATTAAAAATTTAATCTATAATTATTTCTTTAGCTAAAAATTAAGGAACAAGAAAATACCACAAAATAAAAATAAAATCAATAAATTACTGGTAATTGTCATATTTTATGACAGAGATTTCAACAATATGACAATAAGAAACAAATTACAATATGACAGAAAGTTCCTTGATGAATAATAAGTAAATTAAAACATTCCGAAAAATACTGAGTTGTATTTATTGTATATATAAAATACAAGTGAATCAAAATAAATTTAAAAAAAAAACTTCGAAATAAATACAAAAGTGAATCGACGATACTGTTAGTCGAATAGTTTTCTCACTTTAAGAAGATTCATTAAAAATATGAAAACATCAATCAAGTTTGAATTTTATTTCTATATAGGAAAATGTAGTTTTTGCCATCAGCTAGTCGTAATTAGGCTGTTAATCTTGGTTTACTGATGCGAGTATTAAAACAAAGATTAAATTCATTAAAAAAAGAGAAAATACAAATATTTCTTTAGACATATTACAGCCCCTCTCATGCAAAAAATGTATATCTGATTTTTAGATTGACACAAATGTTCTATTGCAAATGCATATATTTAAATGGTCAATAATAATCAAAAAGACAATACGAACAACAAATACTGTTTTAAGATTTTTACTGCTATTGGATAATAGGAATATTCATGATCTTTAGTTTAACATGTTAAATGGAAAAAGTTGTGTTAAATGAAGAAATATTTCCTTCTTTTACCACGTTAAAACATATAACTTGGTTGAGAGTCTGTTAATAGGTCTACTAAATGGCAAATAACGTCGCGCAACAGACCAGCTGAGCTCGTCACCATTTTGTTTGTTATCGTATTAGGTAAATTGCACGTGGTTTGTGTTTTAATTATTTATTAGTATAATTTTCGATGTTTAGCTCATCTTGATTCTCTTGATCATAAGTCAGAAGATCAACAAGGCACTCAGTATCCGAACTTTTACACAACTTGCACTTTTCACTTAATTAGGGCATGATGTAATAAATTACTTTAATCAAAACTTATAAGTAAACAATAACATGAAGTCTTGGAAGAAAGGGTTATAAAACAAGTTGCACAGAAAATCCGCTAGGAGCTCTCATGCATTTAACATTTAACATGACATTAAATAGGGCTGCTCACAATCCTATATATATACTTATAATATTTTACATTTAACACATCATGAATACCTCTTAAAAAAGTACTATAATCGGATAAAATTTTCGGTATTCTGATTTGAACAGACCGTTTTGAAGTATACAATGATACCTAAGTGTGTTTAACATACACCTAGTACACCAAGATTAGTACGGATATTACATCATAAATAATAAAATCAGAATTAAAAAGGAGAAAGAAATTTAATCTAAACATTCTTAATTATTTACTCATCTTTTGTTATGGGTTTCTGTATATTTGCTAGGATTGTTTGTTGAACGGGTGGGCTATATTTATTTATTCGTTTTGCTGCCTCTCTACCAAATTTAAGGAAGCTTTGGAAATGGAAATTGGAAGCATGCTGACAATAAAAACAAATTTTCTCAGAACCGAAAATTTTCACGTTTGTAAAAATTTCAGTAATCAAGTTTGTTTTCGAGGATATCGATCAAACTTTTGATCCGTTTTTGATAAAATTTTAAAGGATTGTGGAGGATGATCTAATATCGATTTTATTTAAATTCCGTCAGTTATTTCAGCTTATCTATACGTAGGTGCATTTTACTCGGCATATCAATATTTCAAATACGGTTGGTTCAAAATCATTGGATTCCGTCAACTACTTTGACTTAAGCATTTTCAGAAAGAGACACGTTTAAAAAAAATAAATTAGGCAATAAAATAGACAAAATAAAGTTAGAAACAGTGAGGAAGCCATACTAACCAATGTACTTGGCAGATATTTTTTATTTTTATTTTTTACTTGGGGCTACACTGTCTAATGTCGTGAACCAAATATGTAGCTTAGTAGACGAAAAACAGGGTTTCTTTGGTATGTGGTCCGAAAACTGCTTAAAATATTTTGAAAAAGTCTTCTTAAAGATTTTTCTATCCATATACAACACAACTTCTACAAAAAACAGGAAACACGAATATTAAACGACGATGAAAATTATATTTCATCTGCGCATAACTCAAAAAGTATCTCTTATTTGCGAATCCCTATGTAATCACTTGTAAGTTCATTAAAGTCTGTACAAAAAAAAACTTAAATTAGACTAGTATTAGCAAAGATAAGCTATAATAATGGACTTTGTACTCAAAGTTGTCATGGAAACTTTTTTTTTTTATTTTTCTAATTACATGAAAAGTATACATTTCACGTAGCATCCCAGATTGTCATTGGAAATATTAATTAATTTTCAACAAAACAAAATTCTAGTTTGACCAATATTATCATAAATAGGCAAACAAATAATTTTTGTACTGGATTTTTCACCTATAGTAGTAGTAGTAAGGAATGTCGAGTGACTGAACACACTAGACATTTTTCTACAAGTTAAAATTAAAATTTCTTCCAATATATTTTCAAAATACTCACAGTTCCATTGGAAATAGAACATGACCTAGTTTTAGCAATGTTGAGGAACAATTTTATATTCGTTTCATCTTTCGATGTAAGCCAAATAAACATCAAGTGCGGTCAAAGAATGTGTCAGGACCCTTATCAAGATTGGCCCAACATTCTTCCACTTGAGATCCATTAGGAAGAGGGTTGGGGTTTGCCCTCAAGAAGGGCTATGACTAAGAAGCGTCGATAAGGAGTTTGTATGCCGAGTCTGGGTCAAGTATAAATAAGCTTAAAACAAATTTTATAATATATTTAAAAATACTTCCAAATAAATTATTTATTCTCCTATTACCTCTTTTAATTTTAATATTTAATAGCTCTAATATAAAAAAAAAAATTAAATCTCATAAGAATATTTGTTAGGTGGACCTTTACGAATGCAGTGTAAGACCCCATAGTTAACCTCATCAGGGTAGTTTAAAAAAATGACTATATTTATTATGAAATTGGTGAATGAACACAATCTTCCTTATTTAAATATATTAGTTTATTTCACAACAAATTCAACAAAATTTAACATATGCTTACAACATTACTACTATACCACATTATTCATTAAACTATTCATAAACTATTTACCTGATTAACTTTTTTATATATAATGTATAATTGACTCATTATTTGTCATTACATGCAATATTTAACATATTGTCAATCATTAAAAAACGTTTTATAATATCAACTATTATACATTTTTAATCAAGGAGGATAATTACCTTCCTGAAGGCTATCCTTCCTTCAGGTTATCATTATGATAACAACCAAATAGTCTATAACAATAATCCTCTACCTCTATTACCACAAAGATGAACAATCTAACTAAATTTAACAATTTATTAAAAAAAATTTAATATAATAAAAAACAACAAAGATTAATTAAATCTAAATTCTATAAAAAATACACAAAATTAAAATGTTAATTTATTTATAATGTGTGCATAAAGTCTAAGTATCTGTTTTAAAATTAATTGATTTGTCAATGTTTTTAGTAATATGTACTGCTTCTATTATTTTTCTATTCTTACTATGGCTTAACTATATCTAATATTTCTGGATTATTTAAATCAAATTGATGTTTATATTTAATACTATGATGCGCCAGTGGTGTAATATTGATGTTTTTTTATATTTTTACAATTAATCTTATGTTGATCAATTCTTGTTTTTAATTTTTTATCAGTTTCCCCAATGTACAAACCTCACAATTCTGGCAATTAACTTTATAAACAACATTTAATTAAAATTAAACTATATTTATAATTAAATATTTTAAAATTTGACTATATGACTACTTTTAACTTCTTATAACATTTCGACTATATCAGTTCCATAGTACATACGTAAATATTTCTAGACAGTGGTGGTAATAGTAGGAAACGATTTAAGTCGTTGGAAGTATAAATATATTGGGCAAAAGGGAATTGATAGTTAACTTCAACGAATAAACAATCCAACAGAGATTTTGGTAAAAGATCTAGGTGTAAGTAGAAAAACTTTAAATCAACTTCTGGTTACTAGCTGTAAGCTTTATAGCTTTGAACAGGTAAATTATTAAGTATATGTATAATATTTATATGTAAATTATTAAGGTACAAAAATAAGGTGAGTCTAAGTTTAATATTTCAATTATTTACAATAAATTTTCATTATTAAGATTAAAATATTTAAAAGCACAAATACGCAAAACCGTAACGCAAACTATTTTATGGGAATGTTTTGGAATCCATGGAGCCTGCATTTTATCAAATAGGGTTAGTTGTGGAACAGAGCTTGCAATAACTGAGTAGCTAAATTAATGAAGAAGTTCGTGCAAAATTATAGTTGAGATAAATTATCAGATTGGACACTATTAACATACTTCTTGTTACTGGCTTGGCTCAGAGGCATAGTTACAAAAGGATATCAGAAAATGGAACAATATCTACAACTTTCCAGATATTTTAACGTTTCTTATCTATATTGAATACAGCGATTTCCTGGACTATTATATTCAAATATTTTAATTTTTCCGACCCTCTTGCATATGGACTTTTCACTCACCACTTGTGAAATCTCAATTTCTTACTTCAACTTTCCTGGTAATGATTTTAAATTTTAGTAATAATTGAAATGTTCTATTACAAATTTCGCAATTTGAGGTTCACAAATCTCAAATTTCTGAATTTCAAAATTATTTGATGGAGATGACACCCTATTCCATACCTTCAGCATGATTACTCTCTGGACTAGTTTATGTTAGGTTCATCACTTGCAGAGATGTAATGCGATTTTTCATTTTTTTTTTAAAGATATATCATTTAAAAGTAATTTGTAATTCCAAATCCTCAATAATATAGTTTTGTCAATGTCGTGATCCCTTATCCACCTCTTCTAAACTAATGAAACATTTTCGATGAAAATTTATTGTAATAGTTAAATTTAAATACTCCTCATAAAGTTAAATTCAAATTTCATCATTTCCTTATAGCTCAAAACCATTTCAGTGGTAATTCTTTAAAAAAAAAAAATTATATACACACATCAATGAAATTATACGTACGTTAAATATCGTTCAGAGAATCATTGTATATCAATGTATACCACGATATCTAAATATTCTAATGCTGCCTATACGGTTACCGCTTACCGCATATCCAAGAAGAGTACAAATACTTAGTAAAACAAAGGAAGCAACAAACAAGTCCACACACTTATTTTGTTCTTGGAATTGTTTCCATAAGTTACTTCAACTTATTTGTGTTTTGTTTTGACCGCACCTCCAACCATCTTCTCCTCGGATAGAACACATAGAGCACAAACATTTGTCAGTTCGCAGCACATCCAAATAACCCATTTACAGGTTTGTGCATGCGCAAATTTCCCAGCGTTTAGCAAACGTGTAAAGGCACATTCAGATATATAGTGGCAAAACTTAACGGTCATTGGTGTAATAAAAATAAAATAAAGGATATATTTAAAATTAACTCAGAGAACCTAAACGCTTATCAATCGAACGAATTTCTTATAAGTGATTAGTACATAGTTAAATATGCACTAGATTACGTCAATACTGACATTGTACTCGTCTGCATATTCATAAGCTGTCTGTATTGGTTATAATTATGCTTCTAAACAAAATATATGACATTGAAGATGTAGAAAATAATAATATAAGGGAATGCGCTCTGAAACTGCTGAAACGGCCAATGAGGAGAACCAGATCAAAATATATAATGTCCATTTTTTTTTTTTTTACACAATTCATTTGGCACAGGAATGACAAATTATTCTAGGCAAGTATTCAAAATATATCATATTTTTTATCATATTAAGTTATACCTTCATTGAAATAGACTTAATAGGGCTTTAATGCCGAATTAATAATAAATTATTCAGGAAAAGTATCTTTAATATTATTTATTTGAAAAAATAAACAGTTTTCATTGTTAGCAATAATGTATATTGTATAAATACAAAATATTAAAGAATTTTATGAATAACTAAAGGAGAAAAAAGGAATAATAGATGAATCTGATTCGAACAAGAAATGCCGAGACCGCCCGATCTTTCAACCGCATGACTGCTTTATCTTTTGTTAAACTGTTGTATTCTTGACGGGAACAAAATTTATATTCATTATTCTCATCTCGAGAAACCCTAAAATACAAACGGAAAATAAAAATATTTTGTGCATAATTTTCGTCTTCTTTGATCGTCTGATGTTTTTGCGAAAATAATAAAAATAAACACGAACTCACTGGCCTGCATAAACCTTGGAGACGTGACAGGGTTAGTAAGTGAAGGTTGGGTGATGCACGCGCATCACTAGATTTTTGTTGTGGTTTTCTGATAGTAAAACCATTTTCCTGGAAGAAATATCGACCTTATCAACCCATATCAGTAGATTAAGATTATCAGTAGTCAAAAAGAACAAGTGCAAAGGTTTGTGTAACCTATCCGTCTCAGTGAGATATTAGAGCTTTACAAACAGGGCCGACCCTGGGATTTCTGGCGCCCAAGACGAAAAAAAATTCTTCATAATCTAACCCTTCGCTCTCCTCCTTCAAACCTAAACCAAACTAAGATCACATCTCCCATTTTTTAAGAAGTCATCCAACTGTAACTATTTCTTTAAACGTGATACAAAATAAAACTTACCGCATTAGTAAGTTTTATTTTGTCTCAAAAAATTTTTAATTTTTCTACATGTATGCAGAAATTGTTATTGCCATTTCACAGTATCAAAAATAGTAGATCCGACGTAGTATTCTGAAAACATGTGGTGGGCACACCTATGTTCCCTTTGGTGATGTTGATAAACCGTAGGTTAAAAAAAAAATGTTAAATAAAAATGGCTCACCATTACATTTTTTATGAACTTTTCATCCCTATGTTTCATATATGGATGAGCCGATTCCGTTTAAGAACGTATATTAAAACGTTTTTAAATAGAGTCTACCCGGTTTTCTCGTCAAACATTGTTCCTTTATAATATATCCTTATAAATTAGTTATACGTTTTTTAGTTTAAAATCGATAATTTACACAACTTGTTGTTATTGACTGTTTTAATCTGCTTGCTTAGAGTACGGAGTGCTATATAGTAAAAACTGCAATAACTGCTTCATAAGATTTATCACCTGTATCATCAGACTTTCTCTCATTCCTCATTGTTATTCCGAGCAACGTTGGCTCTATCCTGTGTATTAGAAGGCATTACCTTCTTGGTGTTATTCCAATCCTTTGTTAAATACCTGACCACAACGTACCGATTTTGTAAATCCCTTCCCATATAATTACTTCCTTTTTGAATAATCCATAATCGTTCAAGCTATTTCATTTTTGAATTTCTTATCCATATCCATTCGTAAAACGTCTTCCTTGACGTGAATTATATATTAATCCTCTCGATTATCAATGTACCCCAATTATTTCGAGAATTTTAAGGAAAGTATTTAAAGATTAATTTTTTGATTTTCAGTAATTTCATCATGAAAGCATTGCATAAATATTTATCTTATTTATGTAAAAATGTTCTTATTATAATTATTATTGTTCGGTAATATAGCCAGATAAATGCTATTCGATTCGTCCATATTGTTATTATTAGGGGATCAAGAGTCTCAGAATAAAGATAGATTTTTAAAAAAATTAATAAATTTTTGAATCAGATTTCATAAAAACTTTGATGTTAGTTGATGAAGTTATGATATTATTATGTTATATAAAGTATAAGTTTTTTTTAAATAAAGAATTGATACAATAGTTATTTCTTGCTTTGAAACAGCTGCATACTATATTGGTATCCGAGCAGCTGTTTGGGTACTTTGTTCGATCATAAATAACTTGGACAACTTTAGAAACAAGTACCCACGTTACTCAGCCTATGACAGCGTGTATATGTGCTTAGTGTTCTTTTGGGTAAATCGGCAACGACAGCATATGCTTCCATACATCCAAATACATATGGAAATACCATGTTTGTTTACATTACCACTAGTTTTGCTCCGAAGGATTGTCTGATGGGTTAATTTGAAAAACCTAATGACTAAACAATCAAATTAAAATAAATTAATAATTTATTGAACCGATTCAATCAAATATATAATTTTATAAAATAAAAGTATTATAATATATACTATATGTTTCATAAACGGTAAATTTAAAAAAAAATTAAAGCATCAAAAATAATCGTTCATAAAAATACTTTCAGAGATAAGATAACACCCACTTAGCTTGTATCAATAGTTGAACAAATTTACTATAAGGCCGAATATATCTGTAACTAAACAAGATTTTGATGCATTACACATTTTCCCTTTGAGTATTCTAAAGCTGTAATAAGGCCAATCTGGACTTACAAAGTTGAGCTTTGGGGCTCCACTAAACCTTCGAATTCCTCTCGTATCAAATCCTTACAATTCAAAATCCGTCGTAAAATCCTCAATGCTCCTTACTTTGTCACAAATAAAATCATATATAAAGACCTTAATGTTCCATATGTAACCGATCCAAATATCATTCCTTCCATTACAAAACAAAAATCACCCAAACCCACTAGTTTTTAACCTTGCTTCCATTTCCATTCCCGACAATTTTACGAGGCATCTGAAAAGTTGATGGCCACGAGACCTGCTAATGTAAAACGTCATTAGAGTGCTACCATTGGGTACTGTGATCAAATTTACTAAATGTATTATAATTTACAGTTGTAAATAGCAATAAATAAATTTTAAAAAGTATTTTAAAGGCTAAACTTTATTTCTAGAAGAATAAAATTTAGGAGCTTCAAGAGCCTCCTTACCTAGTGCCCGCACCCCACTTGGTCGAGGATGGCCCGGTATTCCATGTTCTGGAATGTCTAAGAAATTGCTGTCATATCCATTCAGTTATAATTATATGGGTTAAAAAATTACAAGTAGACAAATATTTAAAAGCTTATTAAATTTCCTAGCTTTTTCTCACCGTAAAAATGTATTAGTTCTTTATAGAACTTGATGACTTAGGCGTATCAAATATTTTTTTAATAGGATATTTGAATTAATAAAATAATTTTAAATATATTTTTTCAATTTCTTGAGACAGGTAATTATTTATTAAATAAATCAAAAATTGTATCCTTATTAGTCTCAACACTTTTTATTTCATCAACAGTCCAACGTTTCGGCCATCCTCAAGGACAATCTAAATATTTAACAGCTTATATTATATATTCATTTGTAACATTTATAACAACAACATTATCACTAATAATACAACATACCTTCAATACACATTCTCACCTCACATCAAATTTAAAATTTGTTTTGCAGGCTATTCTGCCCAGGTCATTAATTATAAGTTAAAACCCTATGAAGAAGTCAATTATTAGAGAGTCATATTAATTATTAATAAGCTTATGTTTAGTTACCTATTTTTTATTTAAAATCATAAATATTTAAAACTCCTAATTTTCAATTTATTCATACTATCACTACCATATAAACAAACTATTTATAACCTCCCACTCACACAGGTCAGCCTTGTTTTAAATTTAATTTAAATTTCATTTTTGTTTCAATTGGTATTTATTCTAATTCTCAAATTCAAATTTATTCTATTAAAATTAATTGTAAATAGTAACAAATTTCTCCCATATTTTTATAAATTTGTTTTGCTTAAAATCTCTGCATAATGTTAGTTTAAATTCCTAGTATCTGTTTTAAAATTAACAGTGTAATTGATGTTCTCTGATATATAAATTGACTCAAGTATTTTTCTTTTGAACATATTGTTTTCTTTATGTAAAATTATGGCGTTATCAAAATCAAAATTATATTGATTTTTGGCTGCATGCTGTACTAATGCTGTTTTATTGGGATCCTTTTCTTTATTTCTTGTGTTATTTTTGTGTTGATATATTATATTCCCAACATTTGCTTAGTTTCACCTATATAGATAGATGGACAATTTAAACATGTAATTCGAATTTTAAAATGGCAGAATAGCCTGCAAAACAAATTTTAAATTTTGATGTTAGGTGAGATTTTGTATTGAAGGTATGTTATATTATTAGTCATAATGTTGTTATTATAAATGTTACAAATGAATATATAATATAAGCTGTTAAATATTTAGATTGTCCTTGAGGATGCCGAAATGGCCGAAACGTTGGACTATGATGTAATAAAAAGTGTTGAGACTATACAAGGATACAATTTTTGATTTATTTAATAAATAATAAAATTATATTTCTTACGTTTTAAACTTATTATTATTTATAAATGTAATCTATTGAGGAAAAGGACAATTCTTCCAACAAAAATATATTTATATAAATTAACAAACTTTTCTTGTATACAAACCTTGCAGGTGATTTTTTATTTTATACAGGGTGTTCAATACCCGATTCATACCACCCTTTTGTTGACAGTTTTAAATGAAATTTGGCAGGTCTTAATTATGGGCATACATTTTTTTTTTTGTAATTAAGACGACTTTATAACCCGTTTCAGTTCTACGGCGCTCTTAGCTCTGGATTTTCAAATAGATAAACATATTTTTAATGTATTTAAGTATTACAATGCACAATTTGATTTTAGACAATTTTATATTTGTAATTACTCTAAATGTGTGAATCCTCCAAAGTCATGGGAAGTTTTTAATGGTTTGAACGTTGCCGAAAATCCAAGAAACGCATCGAACAAAACGTTTGAAAATTCAATTTCAGGTATGAATCCGTCATCATAATTTCAGTATCACCGGTAGGGCGAGGTAACTCAAGTGCATATCACGACGATGGATTCTCTATTAGAATGACCGATTATTATATGAAATTGAATTTTAAACGATTTTTTTTTTTAGATTATACAACAAAACTTTGTAACTGAACAACTGAATCCTGTTTAAAATATTTACGTTTTTTAAAGAGTTATTCCATCTACAAAACTCTTATTACAACGCTTCTATTCAATCCTTGAATCATATCACGTTATTCCTGACCACCAGTTTGGATTTAGAACATCCCATTCAGAATAGTGTTATCGTGTCGTTGATGTCATACCTTCCACATTGAACTGCACGCGAGTCTTCCTCGACGTTGAACAAACTTTTGATCGAATCTGGCATCTAGGACTGCTTTATAAACTTCGTCAAAATTCCCTCCTTCCCCACATATTTTCCTTTAATCCACTCCTACCTCTATGATAGAACATTTAACGTAAATTATAACCTAACCTACTCATCTCTCTTTCCTCAATCCACCGGTTTTCTTTAAGATAGTATCTTAGGTCCCATTCTTTATACGGTTTATACAGCTGATATCCCAACCCGCCCTAACACAGTCCTAACAAGATATATGATAACACATGTGTACTGTCTGTAAACAACGACCCTACTACTGCATCACAAACTCTACAGACGCACTTAACATTCATTGAAGAATGGTGTCAAAACTGGAGAATCTAAAAAATGTTAACAAATCCCATCAGATCACCTTTACTCTCCGTTGTAAACCTTTACCCTCCTGTCCTTCAGTATCTTTTTTAAATATCCCACTAACACCTGTTGAACAGATTCGCAACTTGACTCCATCTCGACAAGAGAATTACTTGGAATCTCCAAACAAGATTGAAACGACAAAAAACTTCTCATATATTTAGAATTACTACAACACCTATTTGACAAACGCTCTGAAATTCCTATTCACTACAAAAATTTATTATATACAATGATAATCATACCAGTTTCGACACAATAGGATTGAGTTCTGGGGCTCTATCAAACTATCAAATTCCTCCCGTATCCCATCCTTACAATCCAAAATCTTCTGTAAAATCCTTGATGCTTCTTATAACGCCACAAATAAACTCATCCTTATAGTTGCAGATTCGCCCGAAATGCTTCTTTTTATTCCAAACTCCTTACCCATCCTAACCCATTAGTTCTTAATCTCTTATCTTTAACAATCTCCGATAATTCTCCGAGGCATCTGAAAAGAAGATGGCCACAGGACCTTCTGCTTTAAATCAATGTTTAAAGTACCATCATTGGGTGATTCTTTCCCAAGATCATCAAGTGTTTTAAATATTCCTCATACGTATTGTTTTGTTTTTTTACAGTTGTAAATTATAATAAAATTAATTTTAAAAAAACAAAAAAAAAAATTATGCCCTTAGGCTTCGTCAGATCGGAAAAATAACCAATACAAAATTATTTTATAATTAGATTTTCTGTGAGAATCGTTGACTGGAAATATCTCATCCCATTTGAAATTTTAGGGTTATGAGCGCTGAAGAAGAACTGGAAGAGGTTACAAAATCGACTTCACTAACAAAGAAAAAAACATTAAGTCACCATTACCGTTTAGTTAACTTCGGAACCCTCCTTCCTGGAGGAGCATAGATTTCATTAAGAACTACTTCGTTTATTCTAGGTACTTAATTTTATCTTGTTAAAATTTTTGGTGGGTATGAGAAAATGCAAAAAACAAAAAATATTACGCCTAACCTGACAGACAACAACCTACTTCCTCTCCTTTCTCCGTTTTCGCCCACATCACACTTACGGCGTACAAAGACAAATTGTTATAAGCCTGAACGGAGACTTCCGGTGAATCCGATTGTAAAATAGTCCTCGCATAATCATCTTTAACTTAATATTCACACTAATGTAAAAGATGCGTGAGGCACGAATTACTTATTTGTTATATCTTGGCTTTACATAATTTTAAAAACAGTTTGATGTGATATAAGAGATCCCATATTGAAGACATTCACTGCAAGTGTCCGAGGGGTGTGTTACATTTATTAAGAATAATTTTTAATTTATAATCATTATTTTAGTCCTAAAGCCAGCCAAATTTCTTTTTCATCAATTCGAAAAAACAATTCTTATTATGAAAAGAATTGTATCCAAGAATATAATATTAAAAAAAAAAGTATCTGTAATTGAAAAAAAAATAACCCGATTAAGCTAATAAGACAAAGATAGACAGAGGTTGATTAAGATAGATAGTGCTTGGCAATGATAGATTAATAAGTCTTTTGATGCTTTAAAGAATCATAATTGATGTTAATTGCGTTTAAGTATCAAAAAAAGTTCCTGAAATCTGTCAAATATTCAATTCAATGTCACTAATTAGTATAATTTAAGAAATGTTGAGTGAACACCATGACGAAATCTTATCTAGTGTTATCACTAAAGTAATTTTCACACCGAGATAATGGGATAATGGTTTATTCTCGTTGTGGATTCCTGTTAGAACTATTTAATTTCGCAACATATTTTAACATATCGTGAATAACTAAATGTACTTATGTAGTATGTATGTATACATTTGTTACTGTTATGCATTTGTATAAATTTAATAATAAAGGAGGTAACGGGAAAAAAAAATGTACGAAATCATTATATTTATCTTTTCGTTTAAAGTAGAAATATCTTATAAAGAAAAATAATCGTTTTAAATTAAAACATCACTATGATTTCTAAATTTGACATTATTATTTTATTATTCTTAGGAAATATAAATTTTATCGATACTGAAATCTATAAAACATATTTCACGACCAAGGAGCCTCACAGAAGCGATTGTAGGTCGTCCCGTTTCTGTATTTCTTCTCAATGCACCTCAATTGCCATTTCCTGCAACACAACAGCCCCTGAAGGAACACTAATTCACTACAAGAATAAGGGGCATTCAGCTCGTATAACTGTTATATTGGAGAATTGATACAAATATCAAGAGCGCAATTAATCGATATCTGAAAGGCAAGAGCATAGATATAAGCTGATTTTTATTCATCAAAGATAACTCTAATATCTTTTAACATGATTCTATTTTCAGATTTGATGGATGAATTTTGAAATCTCCGCTTACGTAATATCTGAGAACCGCTGAGTCTACAGTCTATTTCTCTGGTATGGTTCTAGTTCTAAAGGTATGCGTCAAAACTGACTCAATTTCTTACATAAACTGCAATTGAGAATCTCTAGAAAATCTAGCATTATCTTCTTCCTCGTTTTTAAACTTTGTCTTTAATAATAAGCAATCTCTTAAAACATTACTATCATTATTGCATGGGAATTCATCATGCACTGTATTAGGCTACTTATTTATAAGTATGTATATGTAAGCTTGGGCCTAAGTGCCTGTCATTAGCTGATCGAAGATATGTAAGGAAGTACTGGACTCAATAAAGGCAGTCTTGTTTTCACATCCAGAGTGGTCATTCCTCTAATCTTTTACTTTTTTCAGTTTAATCCTGCGGATACGTAACTGGTGCCGAAACCCGAGAACTAGTGCGTAGTTATAAATAAATATTAATTAAGATTTAAAAAAAAAAATCCCAATTCTTTAATTTTTTTTCTTATTTCGTCCTTTTATTCGACTCTCTTCTCACTTATTTGCTGTTCATCGTCCTTTGAAATGAGCATTTAAAAATAACATTGACATCATGTAAATGCTCTGGAATAAATGAAAATTCCCACAGCGGCCTTACATGGACCTGCATAATGCAGTTTCGGATTTAGAAATGTTAACTAGAGAGAAAATATACAGTAAAAAAAACAACATTTTATTGACAAGAGAAATGATCATCATAGAAAAATATGAAAATCGAACAATTAACAAAATCAGATGTATAGAATTTAAATTCATGTTGCTTCAATCTCATAAACTCATAAAACACAATTAACAATATTAATAATAAATGTATAAAATGCAAAACAGAAATAAACAGTCTTACTATCTGCAGGAAACTGTATTAGTTCCACATTCACCTATTACCTTTCTTTTTTACTGTTGAGCAGTACTACTGCAAAACTAGTTCCAGTTAATTCTATTAGTTATTAAAGTAATTAACTACGCAGAGAACCCAGTTACAAAACAATTATAAGTAATGTATCTATTTATTAATTATATTATTAATATTTAATGTTATATTATTATTAAATATTATATTATACTGTTAATATTAATAATGTTTAATTATTATAATTAATATTTCGTAGTCTGTACATTTCAGTGTTTAATAACTAATTTAAAAAATTCTTTTGTCAAAATTTTTTTTCATTGTAAATATAACAATAAAATCTCGAAACGTCATCACAATATAATTGTTTTAACAAGTATAGAAATATTTCTAAGCAACGAATACAGTTTCACAACGCTAGAAAATAGAAGACGCAAGGAATTTCAATGATGAATTTTTGGAATAAACCAAAACTTTCAGTTAATTCAGGGGAGAGATTCTTATTTTAGCATCTGTTTGTACCTCTATCTGTGTCAAAAACATTTGATATAGACAATTCTTGAAACAATGGATTTAGTTAGTAGTGGAATAGTAAACCGATTTGGGACGTGGAGATGCAAAAGGAATAGTTTTGAAAATATATAGGAAGCCCAAAATATGCATAGTTAAAGTGTTGTTTTTTTTAAGCAATTATTATTAGAGAGTAGTTTTTAAAGTACTTCAGAAATAGATTTGTAAAATATTTTAAAGCTATACGAAGTAACAAATATTTTTAAAAAAATTGGAATTATTCCATTTTTAGAAGAGAAATGAGAAAAAAAGTTAAACCATTAAAAACCTTTAACAATCATTTTTAAAAAAAATATTTATTAATACTATAAAAAAAAAATTATGAAATAAATAAACAAACAACAACTTCTATGCAATATCTCGCCATGAATTTATAATTATTTTTATTATCTTTTTTCGAAATTCGGCTACTCTTCAGAATATTTATTTGGTGCTCCTGGCTGATGTTTTGATTCATCCCTATTCTTAATATTAAAAAAAATACATTTGGTTCAATATTGCACAATATTTTTATAATTAGAACTTCAATCATACTCTCCTAACTTTGAATGTAGAATTTCGATATACTGTTTTTAATTAATTAATAAATACAATTTGTGCCAAGTATTCTACAAGGGGCATGTAACTGCAACCGCAAATGGCAGTTTTCCTCCTCTTGTGAAATAATAGTAAGATTCAAGATTCTATATTATAGTGAGTCATATAACCTCATCTCGGTCATATTAGCTACACTAAAATCATGGTATATTAACAAATGTCGATATTAAAAAGTATGTTTCTCTATTACAAAAGATTGTAACGAAATAATTAAGTTGTTGCAGCCTTGAAGGCCAATCTCAACGATTTAGTAAGTAAAAGGTGGTTATAAAAAAAAAATAGGTTTTCTATTTTAAACGTTTGCTAATGGAACTTATGAAATTTTTCAGATTTGTACCAATCCGTAATTTGCTGATATTATTAGGGAATATTTCCATAAAAGGACTATATCTTCATATTAGGCCAAATATAAGATTGAGAATGCACCAAGGTTATGTATCTGTGAGTGATTGGGTGGGACGAATTTACAAAATGTAAATATTTTTTCCTGTTTGTTTAGTGAGATATTGAACAGTATGGTTCTTCTACAATGTACCTTTCGAGTCTTACTTAATACTAAGCTCTTTAAACAATTATTTTGGTATGTACTAGCAAGTACAAAGTAAAACGCATAATATGAACGAAGCACTCACAGCCACCCTACCACTCCAAATTACGAACCCTTAAAAATCTGCTCATAACCTCTGAATTGATTTTTATTATTTTATTTTATTCATTTAAAAAATTACATCCAATATGGTCCGACCAGGGCCCTGTTTCATGATAAAGTACAAACTAATACTATTAGTCTTGTCGATTTAACTTAATACACTTGCATTGACTTGTACAATAGTAACTTGTATTTTAGTACTTTTTTACTACTGTAATATCACTAATAGTCCTCCCTATTATGAAAAACTATAAGTATTAGCGCAATTACCACGTTGTTTCTATACTTGTACTATGAACTAATACTATTAGCTGTCATTACGAAACAGGGCCTAGATGACATTTATGGGATGGTGAAAAAATAACACATAAAATGATATACATAAGTAAAATGTAAATATTATTGTTTAGACTGTGAAGCCTATACAATTTTTAAGCTAGATCAATACAATATGAATTGATCTCAAGTGATAAAATTAATAATTTAATTAACAACTACTAAAATGAAAATAAAATAATAATTATCAAAAAAAAATTAAATAAAACAAATAAATAATAATAATAAAAATAACTGAAAGGATTTTGAAGTGAATAATGAAGATGAAAATTTACAATTAGTGAATTAATATAATAATGAGAATAAAACAAGATGGTATAGAATAAGATAAAAATAAGGATCCAATAATATCTATTACAAAGCACATACATACATTGCTAATTCTAATTGTTATATAACAAATAAATTATATGGAGTTAAGAAGAAATACAGGTAGATATGATGTGAATCAAATTATTGGCAATCATAGAAGTAACAAAGTACCCAGTTAATTTTTTTTTTTTTTTTTTTGTGGTTGATTTATTTATTTGTTCTTCTGGTAAGCGATTGAACAGCTATGGTACCATATTGAAAGTGCAGTGTCATACCGTTCATGCGATAGTGGCCGGGTTGTTTGCTAAATGTTCGGGATTTTCCTTGAAAGATTAAAGGTTGATCCGATTTTTCGAAAAAAACATTATTAACAAAAATAAGCATTTTAGGCGCGAAGCTCAAAACGTATACATTTTTTTCATGGTTATTATATGCCAGCTGATTCGTCTTTTTCTAAACAATAAGGTAAAAATATTACTGATTCAATTAAATGATTTTTTTACTCACTAAAATTTTTAAAATCATTATAAGGATTTCAGTAAAGTGTTTTTTTTTAATATTCATTTTTAGCATTATCTGAAACCCTCAAATACCATTTTTCAAAGAAATTGAAAACCCAAATATTTTTCGGCTCTATTTATTTGAACAATTTTTTTTTTATTCCGGTGACCATTGTTTATATAATCGTTAAAGTCTTATCATTTCATCTACATATTAACTGATATCAAAGTTTCAATAGTGCTCAATTAATGTATACACATCTTCAAATATAGCAATATCGAAGTATTCCCGTTTTGCTAGTAACTTATAAAATAGCTGTAATTGGTTAATTTTATCTACACGCCATATATCACGCTGTTTTTAGAGTAAATTAAAAGAACTATTTCATAGCAGTAAAAATAGTATGAGTACTAATATGGAGTAGTTTTACAGCTTGTAAAATATAACCAATGCCGGCCCATTTCCTAGACATGCTATCCCTAATTTGATGAATATAGGTTATGATACAGTTTATTTAAAAAAAATAATATTTAGTTTTTAAAAGAATATTTAAAAAATGAATATAAAAAATATTTAAACTAAAAAGACTATTTATTTTTCTACTTTCACTTAACTATACCTGGAATAGTAGGAAAAAGTATTTCGATCGTGCGAAATTTCGAATTCGAGTTTTTGACGGAAAAATACGTTTTGAGCTGACCTGAGTTCAAATAACCAAGTCTTACAAAATGGTCTGTGTGTCTGTCTGTGAACAGCCCAGCTCAAAAACGCAGAATCGTACGAAACAGAAATTACATATTCAGGACAGGCGTATGCCAGGGATATGACAGCAACTTTCTCGCTAAAATCGACTTGCAGGAAGTGTCACTTTACAGAATCGATTGTTCACATTTTTTTCTATTATTTGTTTTTAAATACGTTGAATCAATGTGCAATTGAGTGGTCTCCAATATCAGATAGACCTTGCCCTTATAAAATAAGTATGCCAGGGTTTATAAGAGGAATTTTTAAAAATTCATCCTTTAAATAGCTTTTAATTTTTTTTATTTAAAAAATACAAATAGTTCTCATTGATAGCAATAACAGGTGGTCGATAAATAGAAAATATTAAAGAATTTTATGGATAAAAATAGGAGAAAAAAAATTGAAAACTCCAGATTCGAACGGGAAAAGCCGAGACTGACCGATCTTTTCCGATTGAATTAGGACTTCGTTATATTTTGTTAATTTGTTATATTATTTTCAGGAAAAAAATTATATTTATTTTAACCTCGAAAAACCCTAAAATACAAAATTTTACTGAAATTGAAAATTTTTTCATAATTTTCGCCTTTCCTGGATTTTGGGTGATTTTTTTTTCGAATCGAAAACTTAGGGATGTATGTTGATTTTTTTTTGCAAACAAATGAATGCTAACTCTTTTGAAAAGTATGCTCAAAAAGGGCTAATTTAATGTAAAATATTAAGCACAAAATTAATAATTTACAACAAAAAATTTTATTTTTTTATTAAAATAAAACAAATATGTAATATTAAACATATTGTTAGTCTGCACTATCTCCTTTTACTAGATGAAAGCTCCATTTTAAATTCGCCAGTTCTACGCCTAATATATCTTTCCACTTAGGAGAGCAAAGGCCCAACTTTCCAAAGTGACCAACTTTGGTTGAAAGTAGAGTTCAGTTTTATCAGTGCTATTTTATTAAATTATAATTTAGTCAATGTTTTTTTTGTAAATTGTTGAGGTGAAAAAATTACTTACAAATAAAATATAACCTATTCTATATTTTGATCGTACAACGTTTATCAAACGGGACAATTATCCAATACTCATGCATCTTTAAAATTAAGTTATTCTTACCAAAAAGTTTTATCTATGTTATGTGTGTATATTTAAAATTCTGGTGGTCATATTTACCGCATATTTGTCATATTTTCAATTTCCATATTGAAATCATATCATCTATACACTTATAATTTAAAATTGTTTTATAACTACATTATTTAAATTATTGTCTTTCACTATTGGTGTATTTTTTTTTTCTTGTTCAGCATTAGAATATTTTTTACTCTTAAAAATATCAAATAATCTGTATATTTTTTTGATTAGGAAATTGTTAAAATATGAGCTAATAAATTTTTAATCGAAACATGCTTACAAAAAGGTACAGCTGATAAAAAGAAATATACTTTGCCATGCACAAACATTAACAACACTCAAATTCTTCGTATTGTTAATAAATTTTATATGAATAATTAAAAGAATGTATACAATAACTAAACATATTTAGTGGTAGAACACTACTACTAAAACATCTTGACCTTGAATATATGACGGATTTTCCAATAAGGCACTATCCATCATAATTCATTAATTTTCGAACCTAATTGTTTCTTAGAAACAGCTCTGAGTAAGAATATTCATTTTTCATTCAGGAAAATGCATCAAATATAAGTAAAAAAAGCGCGTATATTTGTATGTATATTTAAATAGTTGGAAAATTAACTTTTCAAGTAATGAGGCATATTCATGATTAATGACTAATTGACCCAATTTCAACGTTAAATCAACTTATTTTTGTTTACTAACAAGACGTTTTTTATTTATTATTTTTGCTTCCTCAATAACGAAGCTAGAGAACCTTTCTATTCATGTAATAATTTAAAAAAAAAAAAAAATTACGACTTCAAAATCAAAAATGTTTTACTCGTATTCTACGTTTCAGACATCAAGGAACAAATTTGGTTCGTCGTCGGTCTGTCTGTAGAGAAACTTTTGTACGGGCATAATCGCTCGAACAGTTAATCCGAGTTTGATAAACGTTTATAAAATAGGGGAAGAAAAAAAAAGCGTATCCAAACTTTGGAATTGTATGAATCGATTCCACTGGCTATTAAGACCCAATAACTATTGTAGGGACATAATGAAGAAAATGTGCGTATTAATAAATTTACACAAAAAAAATAGGAGATATTAGATTCCACTGTCATTAATATTCATAAAAATAAACTAATTAATCAAATTTATGTTTTATCAATTATTTATGATGATAGTGTGGTTATTAATTTAAAAATACTAACATTTTTCTTTTAATAATGTTTATAAAGAGATAAAATAAAATTTTAAAAAATTAAAAATAACACTTAGGTTGTCTAGAACGGATTTTTTTCTCGAATAAAATAAAATGTAACTAATACCGCATCTGTACTTTAAAATGTATTTACAGACCTACCTCAACCTGTTGCATATATACCGGAGGTTAAAACAAATTAATTAATCTGCAATATATGAGTTCTAAGAAGTTAAATCTGAAGATCTAGAATGCGTATAATCTATTTTAATAACTTAATCTGAGGATCATAAGTCATACAAATTATTTGATGTTTTCAAGAATTAATAAGTTTACTGTTCTTTAAAATTGATTTTAATCGAGGAAATATTTTCCTGACCTAATTTCTATCGCATCTATTTTCGTACTAATCGATAGTTCCCCTGTTGGGTACGTTTTCGTTTATATAACTATAAAAATGTCTTCTTTATAGCGGTAAATATGTTATGATTGCCTAAATATTTCGAAATTAAATTATCGAACACCACTGTTTACTTAGAGTCGATATTTTTTGTTAGAATGTTATAAAAAAATATTTACTAATGATGAGATATATAAATGTGTAGTTAATATTATGAAATGTGGAAGGAGTTGAGAAGTACTCACCTTACAGAGCTAACGGGTGCTCTCCGAAGACTGAGCGCCGGGTGTGCGGTGTGGAGGGGAGAGCACTGATAGGAACATGTTGCGCTTTTTCATTATTATCTCATTACTCCGGTATATTTTTAAATGGTCAACAAACCGTTCGACAAGGTTCTATACAAAGAACCATTGTTTAATCAGATACTCCAATGGCCATGGGCGTAGGAAGGATTGTGGCAAGGGGAGAGCAGATCTCAGCCTATATAGTCCGTTCAGAAACATTGGGTAAAAGAAAGATATGTAATTTCGCATTCCAACAAATACCCCCACCATTTAATTGCTACTTCATAAAATTCAATGATTACTTTTTAAATATTTATTAGCTATAATCACAATAAATTATTAAAAAATCCAGAATAAACTTAATTATTGCACATAAAATACATACAATAGACACAATAAATACAAAATAAAATATAAGAGGCGATGAAGAGGTTTATAATATAT
>NW_027109758.1:477371-526367 GCF_000696795.3 Halyomorpha halys
AACTATTTATTTTCCGACGTTTTTCCGAGCTTCATCGAGGCTGTTCCTACTGAGGTCAATACGAAACATTTGAGCTCTTGTACTATAACTACTGGTTACTGGGAATGTAATTTTTTAAAACGTTTTTTGATTGATTCATCTATTGATTCCAATTGTAGAAATTGGATGTTATAATTATTAAATTATATATCACATTTGTGAGTTATAGCACAAAAGCCACAGGTCACCCTATGATGATCCTCGTTTTTCGTCATAACCGTAAGTCATTTGTTTCAAAATTGTGGCCCATTACAGATTTCATACCAACATATTTTGGTCATTTAAGATGATAAAAATAAAAGTATACAGTGTTTTAGAATTATAAAACCAAATTTATTTATTGTTAAATAAAACAATCTGCCATAGTTTTGAGCATTAAGCAGTAGTGAAAAAATAATAAAAATATGTATATAGACAAATAAAACTAAAATAAATAAAAAAATGTCTAACGATTTTCATTGAACTTACTAAACGTATTTCCCCAATCCCATACGTATAATCGAAAATCCCCCTCCAAAAGTACATCTCTTAGAAAAATTATTAAAAAAAAGACATGAAGAACAGAAAACTGTAATTGTTTTAAACTCAAAATGTATATATTTTATGGTATACTTGATTACTTGAAAGGTGATTAAATTATATATTAAAAAAAAGCATAGGTTAGAATAGATCCCTTTCTTTTTATACATAGTTAGTTACCTATGTCTCAAGGTTAATATCGTTTGATAAAGGTTAATATGTCGTTTGAAAATAAAATCTAAAAACGAGACGAAATATTTGTTATAAGGTGTTTCAAGAAAAACACTTCTGGGGATGTTTAAGAAGAAGTACCTGATTGAATTTGTTAAAATAACTAAATTATTATTTTTACACTAATAACTGATATTCCTCCTGCTTTGGGCCAAATAGGACGAGATGTTTCCTATATATAATTGTCAAGGTGTGTGTAAACGAAACTATTAGAGGAAATAAAAGGTATACTGGAGCTCAAAACTGTAATGGATGTGATTTTATGAAAAATCATTTTTGTGTGTATTCGTGTTGTTTGTACCATTATATGTATAAGTAACAGCAACTTATAAAATGTTTCTTATAATGTTCTAAAAATAATTGAGAAAGCAGAGTTATACTCTGAGGTATAACTGGGTTGTATACTTCTATAGAAATTTATAGTCTTTGTTATTTGATATAAAGGTGAATACGGTAGAAAAACTTCTTCAGCGTGTTTTATGTGAATAGTTTTATATAGAGTGAAAAAGTTGTGTAAGTGAAAACTAGGGTTGTGAGATATTCAATAGTTTAGAGGAAGTTCTCTAAAGTTTCGGATAAGGTATAACTAGTTTCTCTAATAAAATAAGTTAGAGGCATTTGAAGTTAATCTACTCAGTAATTAATTTATATATTATATCTGTATGAAAATTATTTTTGGTGAAAAACAAAGACTTAATCACTTTTGCTCTCAACGCTCATATATATAAGTCATAACTTGTGTTTAAAGATAAACATAACTTTATAGTAATAATCTTATAGATTCTGTGGTTGAAGAAAGAAATAACAGTGCCCTCTTTTAAAAGTAGTTAGAAATAACCATATATAACTATTTAAGTTAGTAAGTGTTTAGTAGTAAGCTAATTAATTTGTTTTATCAAAATGAAACGTGATGAGAACGAAATGAATTACGCTATTTCTTGTCTCAACGGTTCACACAACGTATGACTGTGTAAATGCAGCTTATAAATAAAAAGAGATACGCGCATTTTTAATTTATTAAATGTCTAGATAACGTCACGACGATTCTGATTAACATATGTATTTAGAACTGTAACGAAGTGCCACGACACTCGGGTATAAATTATGATTTCATCAAGAAGTCTGTGAGCGCAAAACTGGTATGGAATTCAATATTTTTGGAATTTCGATGAGGATTATTTAACTCAATATTATTCGTTCAATTGACCTTATACCATACAATGACTGTTATTGAAATATTTCTAGAGATATTATGAAACAATTATGTTGCCAAAAAGAAAGAATGCCCAAGTATAAACACTTAATGACAAGACGACAAATAAAGGCCACCGTAACTATCTCAAATATGAACGAGAAAAAAAACTGCCGATATATATTACTGGCATCCAATAATTAAAAACAAATTATAGAACCGCTGATTGATTTTAAATTAATGATTATTATTTAGTCATAGCTATAGATATAACTTGTAGTTATAATAGCTTCACTCTTTCCATCAAATTTTCTAACCCTAATTGAATAGGCATGGTGTAATACAGTTTGTTATCCATTTAAATATAGAAATTGATGCAAATAAAAAAATATTTTTCCAATAAAAAAAACAAACAAAGAATAGCTGGATATTACAAATTACAGATACTACAGCTAATGACCTTGAATAATAAGTATAAAAAATTGCAGGTACATTCCACCTGAAGTTCATATCCTCAAAGCTACCCACCCAATGAAAACAATTACCATCACCTTTTTCAAGTAGAACTCTCCTCTTTACATTCAATAGCTCCCATGACACAGTTTTTAAAAAAACAAAACTTTTTTTTCAGTTGGCTCTGTAGACCTTGTAGAACTTTGGCCGCTCGAACCAGCCTTCTCCACATCTGGCTATCTTGAGCTACTGCTTTCCAGTTTGCTGCATGCAGTGCTTTCACATCTTTGTCGATTCTGTCTAACAGTTTTTGTCCTCCCAAGTGGTCTCTTGCCAACTATGCTGGCATTCATTTTTATGTGTTCGTCTTGATGGATTGCTTCGAGCCACATATCCCTCCCATCTTAAACCTCTAGCATATATATCATGAGATATTGACTGACCAGTCCCTGCAAGCAGTTCACTGTTAGTTCTCCTTCATGTGCTAAGGCTCTGATTCCAGATCGCTCCTGTAAGTGTACACAGGACTACAAATATCTCAATTCTGCCTTCTAGGGTACCAGTTATAGTACAAGAGCCGGGTGAAAAAAAAGGTAGTTATTTCACCCCAATTTTGGTTTAATTTAATGAAAACTATCTATAATTACTAGTCAAAATTGAGGAGTCGGCCAATTATAGGTAGGGGGAATAAAAAATGACGGCTGTTGAAAACCTTAATATTAATTTTTCATTCGGAGCACTATATCTTAAAAACTACCAACAACACTAGAAAATCTAAAAGAAAATTATTTAGAGAGTAAATTAGCTGAAATATTAGCCCTAACAGAGCTATTTACGTCAAATAGTTCATGAGATAATAGCTTTTTAAAAAGCAGCATTTTTTAAAATCCTACTGAAAGATTAGTAGTTAGTTAATTTAGTTTGAGAAATCTATATCTCAGGAACTATGTCACGTATGTCTCTTAGCACTCAAATTAAAGATAGTTTAACGTACTATAAAGTAGTTTATAACCTTTACCTACGTTTTCATATTTCCTAAAATAAATTAATTTACAGTTAGGACATTAAGTTTTGAAAAACTTTATTTCAGAAACCATAGAACGAATAGATGTCTGTCAGCACTGGAATGAAAGCTACTTAAATTGTATATAAAATAGTTTATAACGTTTATCTTTGTAGGAGTATTATTTTTATGATATTTGACAAAATAAATTCACAAACTATTAATTTCTAGTTGTTCGCAAAAAAAGTTTGATTTTCGAAAAAATATGTCTCTAGATCCATAAGACGCACATATTTCTGCCAGCATTCAAAATAAAGTAGTTTATGACACTTATCATTATAGGGGTAATAGTTTTTATGATATTTGCATATGAATATAAATTTGGCAAATGAAAATTTGTCCGAACAACTATAAATCAATTTATTTTAGCAAATATCATGTAAACTTTTATTGATGTCATTATGAAGCCGGACTATTAGAAACTGTTCACCTTCGGAGACGATTTGCAGCAACCACGCAGACCATGTCGCTTGAGACTATATTTTTACAATCATACATTTGTTTTATCTTCATTTACTTCAAAGTCGATTTCCCCTTCTTCTCTTCTTGGAGTCCTTGCAAGTCTTTTCATGTCATATTATAATATTATAGCAGTTAAAAAGTATGAAAGTACAAGTCAGTATTGTACAAGTTGGAGGAATTGTATCAAGTAAAAACTAGAAGACCAATAGTATTAGTTTGTACTTTATTTGAAATAGAGCTCAGAAATGCACTTCCGTTTCAAGTATGAAAGAAACTTATAAGTATTTATATATTATTTTAAAAGTATTTATAGATGTACGTTTTATAGGTTTGTGTTTTATGGATCGGATTCCTGCACTGTACTGAAGGCTGTCCCATAGCCGATGATTTTACTAAGAGTAGTATATGGATATCTAGCAGTAATATCTAGTGGGCCCTCCCTTGGTCAGGGGGAGGAGTTGCTACGGGGTTTGGGAGGTTCGAAAAAGCTAGTGTTCCAATGGTTTTGGTGGGACAAATGAACTGTACAGAGTCTAAACTAGTTGGGCCTCTTCGCATAAAAGTATCAGCATATTGAATTTCAAGTATAAATTAAACACAAATCTGGTGTTAACATAAAACCAACATTTAATATTGCAATAGTGATTTTCCCTGTTCGATTTGACTCTTTAAGTTAATTATATATCTAATCAAGACATTCCTCCAATTGATTAGACAATTATCTAGGCTATCTTAACATTCGATAACCTAACCTTGTAACCACATCCACATTCTGTCACAGCGTACCTTTAAACTTTTCCTGCAGTGATTCGCCTTATCCATGCCGTGGTCCGATTTCAAGAAACTACTCATGTTAGAATAAGTTTGTAACCTGAAGAACATAAGGACTTAGTACACGACAACAATTATAATAATAGTAATTCCTGTTACAGAAATGTAAAATTAATCTGCAATAAAGTTCATATTTTTTATTTGTCAATGAGTCAATTTTTCGAAACAATTCTTCTCCGGTTCACTTTGTTCCTCAATTAAATTCACAAAAAATATTTTTAGAAATAAAAAAAAAAGTAAAATATTAATTATTTCTGAAAGATTATCAATCAGAACCCTCAAGTACCTAAAATCGAGAAAACTTAACCTGTTAACATTCCTAAAGATCAACACTTTAATGAATTATAATTTATTAAACATTATGATAATTTTAACTCTGATTTAAGGATTTTGATTTGTAATCTTTCAAAAGTAACTATGATCGTTGAAGTTAAGAAGAGGGTAAGTGGAATCTTAGACATTACAAAGAATATGCCACAGTGAGAACCTCAGCTGTCTGATTCTATTCTGAAGGAATTTAGTCGTGAGTAATTGGTTATTAACTGAATTTCGGTTAAAAGTAGTAATTTACAAATAATTTATAAAATATGGGAAATAAAAACAACAAAACAAATAGTCGTATTTTGGTTTAGATTGCGAGCGCGATTTTTCATTCAATTGAATCCCACAATTTATTATTTAATGAAAGAAAAACTGAAAAAGTAAAACATGACAAATATTATTTATATTCACATTCTATCATAAAAGTAATATATTTCTGTTTAAATTCATTAAAATTCAGCTGATAATTTTTTTTTATGAGTTCTAATTCGTATTACATGCCGATTTATTAGTTTTATTTTTTTAAAAAAATATTGTAATAATAAATACAAATGAATTTTTATTTATCTTCGTAACATGAACTAATTTACGGAAGTGTCATAAATAATCTTTGATCAGAAAATCCACATCATTGATTTTTTTTAAAGCATAGGTTCAACGTGACATATATCTGTGGTGCAAGTTTATCGCGCATACGCAGAGCGTTGATAATACTACCAACTATAAAGCAAATCTTGATAGTACGGCAGTAAATGTCAGTTTACAAGATGGTAGTTACTGTGACATCTGCCACTATCGGCTTTAGTGTAAATATAGCAAAGTAGGTCAATCTATTATCTATCAGGCTAAAATTAACGTCCTTACTCTAACTGCTGATAAAATAATTGTCCGTTTCTTAAATTAATATACTATATACTAATTCAGGAAGTTAAGTAAACATTATGTTTTTTTTTTAATTTAACGAGTTATTGCGTATAGAAATTAAAAGCTTAAGATGAGTTTAATTTCTTTACGTTAGTTGTTTTCCTATTGATTGACAAATTATTCTATAAAATATTTATTTAGTACTGATCAGTCCTAACTTTTTAAACGATTTTCAACGTAAAATATAATTTGAAACACTAACAAAAACCTCGTCATGCAAAAAACCATTTGAAAAAATCTCAATTTTTCAGGTAAATGAAAGGGAAAAAAGGGTGGTAACTGATGTTTTCGGCCTCTTATGTGTCCTGAACACTTTTCAGCACAAAATGTTTTATTGAATTGTTATATTGGTGGGCATTTCAAAGACAGAACAAAGTGTGACAGGCAAAAAGTTTTATAGTGATCGTTGTGCTCTATCTATTAAAAATAGTATAAATTATGTTTTATAGCAATACTTGAAAGAATGCTGAAAAGATGCCTGCGATTTTTTTTTTAGGTTTACTGCGAAGTCTTTTACTCACCTTTATGGCAAGGTCTGAGAGTGATACATAAAGTATTTTATGTTTTCTAACTACATAACAATTAATGATTAGAAGTGAGCAGGGAATGTAGGCCTCCAGTAGGCTAATAAAAAATAAAATCATTCATATTCAGATGGTTTTCATTCTCAAAATGCTCAGAAACAGAAATAGTGCCAACATATTATTATTGTTGAACTTTTATCATACACAGGGATACTTTAGTTTTACACTGTTCTGGTTTCGTTTTTATATACATTTTCAATAGAGCATGTGCATTTCGATATTCGCTATAAAATATATGATAATAAATTCGAAGATTACATCTCTCAAAATCTTTTTAAGGATGTTCTTACAGGAAAAATATCAAATATTATGATAATTCGGAGTGTGGATGCTCGATCGAAAATATAATTTAAAAAAAAGAATCAGGAACCCAAAATATTAATAAACGATTCCAATACTGAAGAAAACTCCAAAATTAGCTGTAAATCAAAATGCGCATACATTATAAAAATTCCGATTGAAAATAGCGTTTTTGGAAAACTTATAAACAATACTTCTACCAAAACAACTGTCATATTGTAAAAGTAATTCGAGATGCGAATAATCAAATGCCAAAAACATAATGAGGACTATCCAAAGCCTGATGAAGATCACAACATCAAAGAAAATTCTAAAAGTAACCGAAATACGCCTGCGCTTCTCGATCCCCATATAGAAGTAAATTCTAAAGTAACTATAAATCGAAAAAGGATTGTCCGATCTAGAAAACAATTCATTAACTGAATCAGAACCCCCGAAATCCACTCTCTTTAAAACGATTCTCTTATCGAAGAAAACTCCAACAGTAACTATAAATTAACACTTTTTTAAACAACTTTTGATGTTGAACATAAAAATGGAAATTTGAACATAAAAAAAAAAAATGTATTCTTAGACCATAAGGGGCACGGATCAAATTTATATTGTTTTATTTAAATAGAAAAAGTGTCCCAGAATTAGTTATGGTACTTAAGCTTACGTACGAGGAACGTACTAGGTATGTATCATATTATCTTACCTCTTACAAACTGTCAAAATCAACGAGGATTCTCATTTCTCATATGAACGGCAACACTGGATTAGTTTCTACATATAAATTAAAGCCATTTAAACTGAAATCAACCGATTTCACAGACTATTCGAAAATAACTCGCAAAGGTAATAAAAAAAATACCCGAAATTGGGCAACAATATCCCACACCAGCATCAGTACTTGTACCATTCTGTATAAGTGGGTTATGAGAAGTTCCCGCCACCGTGGCTTGTTTTGTTTTTGTTCAGTACAACTACTTAATAAATTTGAATTTCATGAGAGATATTGATTTTAAGAATGTTTTAAAAAATTTAAGACTACAATTAAACTAAATTAATTGCGCAGCGATTACTTCAGTAATATATTTCTTTTTTTTTATTAGTTCATTAACATTATTACATAATAAAAATTACATTGATAATTCATATTTTTTCAAGAAACGGAAGCCTTCAGTGAGAGAACTTTTGAATCAAAATAAAAAGGGAGGGGGGATACGCGAACTCTGTGATTGATGACGTCAAGTATAGTTACACTTCAACGTTCGATAATCTGTTGCTCGTTTTAGAAGCAAAATATCTTCTCCTGAAGAAGTAATATTTGTTGAAACCCCAATGGATAGGGGTACTGAAGGGGGTTTCATTGATGTTTTACTTACCCTTATGTGGAGCACAATAGGCACAGCTCTAATACCCGCATTAATACCCTGGATTATTTATGTCATTTGTAATCGGACCGAGATTGGTAAAATGAAAGGAATGGTAAGATTTATTGTAATTAAATACCATTTTTTATAATTGCTGCTATACTAACCCCAGTGCATATTATTGTATAACTTTATGCCTATAACCAATGCATTTGTTTAAAAATGACCCTTATCATTCTTATATTTGTTACTTTTAGGTGGTAATGATAACAGGTAGTAGTTCTGGCCTTGGGGAACAACTAGCTCATTCATTTTACAAGCGTGGTTGTAAACTGATTTTGGCTGCGAGAAGGGTTTCCGAACTGGAACGAGTAAAAAATGATTTGCTAGACTTAGTTGTTGTAAGTACTGCTTGGTGTAATCAATACTTTAATACATAATAAAAAACATAGTCGATTAAACTATTAAAAACTTGTAAATTCAGGAGGATGTGTCAACATATGAACCTGTTATAGTCGAACTAGATTTGGCAGATGTAAAAAGTATACCAAGGAAAGTTAACAACTTGCTTAATACTTATGGTCATATTGATTACTTGATTAACAATGGTGGAATTTCATATCGAGGGAAGATAACTGAAACTAGTATTGAAGTTGATCAAAAGGTTATGTTGATCAATTATTTTGGGACAGTTACTCTGACAAAAGGTAATTTTATTGATTGTTTCATATTACTTTAACATATTATTAGCTCTATTAATCTCCTTTTTGTATATAATTTATTTACTTCATAATACAATAATGGTATGTCCTTTCCAATTTAATTAGTTTTATTTTAACTAATTACTATATAATATATATAAGTAGATAATGGCATCCTATAGTATTTGTTATGATTTGTTTTTATTTATCGTTTTCAACTTCAATTGTTAGTGATTTATTAAAAAATGATTTTGCAGAAGTTATTTGTTTCAAGAATTATGTTAATTATGTGTATCTCTTCCCAGTATGTTATTGTTTACCCATTTGATATTCACCTTGATAATTCTAATTTTAAAACTGATTAATCTATTACTGATTTTGAAGTGAATTCTCTCTGTATTTCATTCTATATTTAATATTTGTAAAGTTATTGATTGGTTTAGTTTTCCTTTGTTCTTGACTTTCTAAGGATATATCTATAATTGCTTTGTTCAATGTTGTCAACTAGTAAAAAATGTTTAGAGATATGGTCAAGAAAAACAATAATAGCTTTCAACTATTTATTGGGCCATTAGTAAATAGCTGAAAAGAATATTTGTTTTTATTGACTGTGGTCCTGATCATCTCCTAATTCATGTACAGTCAATTATCTTTATATAATAAAATTTTGTCTTTTCCATTTTTATTTTATTTAGTGTGGACCACTAAAAACTACATAAAATGGACGTTTGTCGAAACATAGTAGTTAAGGTTATGTCTTCAAAATAAAATAAATCGTATTCCTTTATTTTTCTATGTATTAAAAAGAGGCTCTAAACTAAATGCTGTAAAAAATAATTTTATTTAAATTTATGGCAAACTCGATACTGAATATAAGCATCCTCAATAATTAACTTAGACAAATAATGATATGATTGAATTTTATTTATATATATAAAATTGACAGTGGCTGATTTATATGCATTGTATTTTTTATTCACTCATTTTAATTTTTAAAATATATTAATTTCTGAAAGAATAAATTTTAGTTGTTATTGTATTACAGCTTCATTACATAACATAAAGGTACTAAAGGAATACTGTTTTCAATTTTATGTTTTTGAAGTAAATAAAATCAATGCTCATTTCGTTTTACTATTAAACTTTTCATTATAATTTAAATACTGTGATAATTGCAAAGTTTTGTGTATATTGGTAGTACAATAAGATTTATTATTTAAAAATGGATAATGTGGTATTTCATAATAATAGCAATAATCGAAAAATAAACAACAATTTTTGAAACATTAAATAACTATGTTAATATTCATGCTCACAATATTCCAAAATATGCATATATTTTATATGTATCGATAACCTGTTTCTCATAGTACTACTGGTGCACTACTATACTAGTTCAATGCACATTTGTTTTTTATTGGCAAGGCAATCAAAATGAAATTTCTGCTTAACTGCAACTGTTAACAACAACTGCTTTAAATTATATGATTGTAATGTTTAGAAGGTCATATTGTAGTTTTACTATGTTGGGCATGTCACTGTGTTTCTTACTCCAAAGAATAGTATAGTACTCATGTATTTCTGACGTCCTTATATTATAAGTGATACGACACTAATAGTGAAGTATTTCTACTTAATTATATTCATATACAACTCTATTTTTACTCCTTAATATGTTGTTGGTTATGTAACTGTTATTCTTATATTCATCTGGTTATTGTTTTCTTACATTGATAAAAATTCGAGAATCTTTATATGGCTATGTGATAACTTTACCTATATGTTCTTAATAGTTTCCATGTAGATACCCTTAAGTTAAAGTACAGCCCGATCTAATTTCTATATTTTTTTATGTTAGTTTAAAATAGTTTTTTACTGCAAAGTTATTACTGGGTTTAACTATCGTTTAGTTTTGATCAGTGTTTTTTTACAAATGTCAGATCAAGTATTGAAAAGAACAATTTTCAATTATGAAAAATAATATCCATGTGTAGTATAGCTTAATCAAACAAATATGCCATTTTTTTTTTCTTTTTCAAACAAATGATTTTTTAACATTGTGAAAGTGTTTTAGAAGATCTGTTAGCCTCTGTCAATGAAATTTTTTATCTATTTCTTCAAATCACCTCTTACACATATTCTTTTGTATGAGTATTATTGATGAGGTTCCTGATCATCTTGGAGTTCCTTACTAATAAAAAGTTGTTATGATACTCCGTTAAAGATTTCGTTAGTGATCAGGCATTTTTATAATTCATATTTTGATAAAGGATTTCTCTATAGGAATCAATGAATGGAAAGAGTACAACTACTCTTTCCATTCATTGATTCCTGGTTAATCAACATTAACCATCGCAAGGAATTGCACTATACTGTCTTTATTTCAATAGTATATTAATCATTATTGTCTGAATAAAGCATAATTTCATAAAGTAAATATGATTTATTTTTTATTCCTCCAGCTGTATTGCCCTCCATGATAGAACAGAGGCGTGGGCATATTGTAGCCATTTCTAGTGTGCAGGGTCGTATAGCCATTCCACACAGGTAAAAATTTGATTAGTGTTCATATTTTTCCTGTAACAATTTCTATTTTTCAGTTTTTTATTTTGAAGATTGTTAATTAATTTTAACATTTACATGTAATTGTATAGATCAGCCTACTCTGCATCAAAACATGCTTTACAAGCTTTTATGGACTGTTTAAGAGCTGAAGTAAGCAAAGATGGGATAAATGTCACCGTAATAAATCCAGGATATATTAAAACGAACCTATCTGTGAATGCAATTACTGGTTCGGGAAACAAATATGGAGGTAATTTCTTTATATATTTTTTATTTAATTGATATTTATTTTAATAAATTTTTAGAAGTATTAAGACTGATACTAGAAAGTGAGTTTGACAGAGAAAATAATTATTTTATTATATCGATGGTAGGCAACGATAACCTTATAACTCCTAGGTTACTCTACTTGAGTTACACGGTTTTTGTTTCCTATCATCAATATGTATATGTATTATAATGAGTTATTAATAGTTGACAGTAGATTAATATGAGAAGGTGGTCAGGGGGGTGCGGTCAGCAAAAATAAACAAAACTCATTTCTTTGTACCGATGTTTTGACCTGATTTTCAGGTCTTTATCAGGGCTGAAAAAAACAAAAATGGAATAAAAACCATAACTCAAAGGAACATAAAAATAATAAATCTTTTTTTTTTAATATCAAGAATACAAGTACTGTGTATTTTTCCACAATATAGTAAGAAGTGTTGATTGACATTTTCGCATATTGCCTCAACTAAATCTCATATCCCAACCATGGATATTATTAATAAAATTCATTGCAAGCTATTTAACAGTAGTTTGGTATTTTCTATATTAAACCTTTATAATCGACTTAAAAAAAATTAACTCTTCTCCCAAGAAAATTTTGGTTTTATGTTTCAAGATGAAATATTGAACAAAAAATTGAGTAAAGAAAGGAAATCCATCTATACCCTGTCAGTAACCTTTCCCTGGGACTTCTGAACCTCTTTTTTTTTTAGTTTAATTTAGTTTGCACCAATGTTACTGGTTATCTCACATTCTAGTAACTTCGACATTACCATCCACCAATTTTTCAATTTTTTTATGCTTCATATAATTAATTATTCTGAAAGTTTATAATTAACTGATATTATAAATATACAACCTGTATATTTAAAAATATGTAATGTTATGAAACTTCTACCAACACAGGTATAATAATTAATTAATATCTCCCAAAAAACAACTTTATTGTAAAAATGTCCCCATCAAATGCAAAAAAAGAGCAGCTAAAGTTGCCACCCTCAAAAAGAAGTGATACCAAGAAGACTGTCCCATCAGGAAAGAAGCCTCAGCACTTTGCACTTGTATTCATCACAAAACGCTTTCAGCAGAAGAAAATAGAAGCTAAAATTGGGCAGGGCATCAGTTAGTACCTGAACTTTGCAACTATTACTAAAGTCAAAATTCCATAACTATTATTTAAGTTGCTACATACAGACACCCATTGGTAAACTAATGGCTACCGACAGAAGACACCACACTCAATTTCCCTTAGCTGAACGTATTTGAAAAACTGAGGCACAAAGTGCCAAGGCTCTTTTCTTGGCAAGGCAGCCTTTTTGGTGTCACTTCTTTTTGAGGTTGACAACTTTTGGCTGCTCTTTTTTTGCATTCGGCAGGGACATTTTTAAAACGGCATTATTTTCTGGGAGATATAACTTCTTTATGTAGTTTTTTTTTTTTGTTCATTAAAGAAGGTTTTTGTTCTGTACCTGTAGTGATGAATTTGGAACTATTTTTTAATAAATAAAAATTATGCTTTAAGAGAATTCATAGGAATTCATTTTTTCATTATGGACTCTGTTCCTCCTAGCTCTCTTTCCAGGAATGCTTAGATTAACTAGCCTCTGAATCTGTGTGTGACGAATTAATACTTTACATTACATTTCAAGTGAGGGAGGATGAGTTTCAATTTAATCTTGTTTTTAATCACTGAAATAAAAAAAAAAAAAAAATTGTATTTATTTAATTTTTTCCACTTCATTTCAGTAAATAACATGGTAACAGATCACTGCATACTATATCTGTACAAAACTGACTAAATAAAATGACAATAAAGATGATAATAATTTATAAGTTATATTCATTATAAAAATTTACTTCTCATTCCTGGTTTTAATTCTTTTTTGGAATCGTTTATGTTATTTATTTATTCACTGTCAAATTTTAATATCTGTAAACAAATCATTTTTTCTGCTTCTTTATAATCTTGTTATCATTTTCATTTGTCTGTTTGAAATGATACATAATTATTTTTTATTTTTAGTGATGGACGAGACGACTTCTAGTGGCTATGAGGCAAATGAAGCTGCAGAAAAAATATATTACAGTATTGCACGTGAAGACAAAGAGTTCACATTGGCTCCACTTCTACCACGAATTGCTATCATTTTACGCTCATTTTGCCCATCATTATATTTCCTTCTGATGAAAAGACGTGCTATGAAGCTCCCACCAGTTCATACCTAATTTTTTTTACTTAAGTTATTATTTTAATTCAATTTTTATTTTTGTTATGTAGATTTGAAGTTTAGTGAAGGAGTTGGGAAGGTTTTGTATGATGTAGATTACCAGTCTACTTGTACATATGTTTAATAAGATATGGATAAATTAATTAAATAAGGATTTTATTGAAAGCAGTCAGGGCTGATACGCTAGTTTAATAGGTTTTGATTCAGTTCAAATTAAATTAATTTATATTATTGTGTTCAATACTTGAAATATATTTGAGGGCTACTAGCAAAAATCCCACTATTCAAATAAATCGATAAATGGGTTAGAGGTGATATCACACATTAAAGACATGATTATACTGCACATTCTGTCAAAAACACGGTCAGTTATTCTGTCAAAAACACGGTCAGTTATTCTGTCAAAAACACGGTCAGTTATTCTGTATAAGCCTTCGAAAATTTTACCAAAGCTTCAAACAGTGCTTTGGCAAAAGACCACAAGAGTTTAAAATGTTTCTACCAAGAATTCCACATGTCAGCAGTGCTTTGTGCTGCTGCCACTCAAAGCTGTTAAATTTCATGAACAGTACTCCACTCTTAAAATTGACAAATGGCCTGGTTTTAATAAGAGACAGTTTGCTGTGTTTAATTTTTTTCCTTTCTTTATTCAATAAATAATTGTTTAACTAATGTTGGTCATAAGTTATTACTTGAACTTGACTATATTAATGGTTAAAAACTGGCTATGCATTGGATTAGTGGATTTTTCTATTGAACTCAGCAAAAATCCTAATAATGTTTTTCTGTTCACTACAATAGGATATAATTTGGATTTACTCAATTATTTCTGATAAAGTTCCTGATGCCTTCAGGATATTTTAAAAAAAAAAAAATTGCTTTTTCTACTTTCTAAAAATTGTGATTTTCTGACTAGTAGGATTTTTTCTGACAACCTCTCATTTATGTATATACACAAAGACAAGCGTTGAGAAGATATAGCAAGCATTTTCTCTGTTGTTTTTTTTAATTATAATTAATTTACTTTGTGGTAAGCCAGCACAAATTAATTGTAGTTCTAATTAAAAAGTACATTTTTATTCTAGTCATTAATGTTGTTATTTGTGATACAATCAGCAAAATTAACCAGTTCTTTGAATGAAGTAAGTTAATTCTCATCAATTTTTGAACTCAAATTTTACTTTTACTCTTGTTCAGGCTCAATATTGTGACGATTAAGAAGGCTTTTGAAAAACTATAAGCTATGGTCACAAATTAGAATCATATTTTTAAAGTTACCTTATTTGTAATTATAGAAATAACTTGTCTGAAATATAATTTTTTTGTTTTGTATTTTGCTAGTTATCCTTTTAATTTGACCATTATATTATCTGTATGGCTGTGATTTATTTATTATTTTAATATTGTTTTTTAAGCTTGCGAATGTTATGTGATTGAAATTTTTATATGGATCAGCAGGTACACTGGTTATTGATAATTTACTGTGGTAAAATCTTTGTACTGGTATTACAAGATAGTAATTTAAACTTAAATCTGTCAATTGTATTATTAAAAACTAAAAATAACAAGAAAATATTTCAAGTACTCCAAATATTGCATATTTTACATAGTATTAATTTTATTAAGTATACTGGAAGAAAATAATTTTCAAATGCCATCTATGAAATTATAATTTTCAATAAATTAATTTGGTGATTTGATGTTAGAAAAGCTAATATATGTTAGAAATCAATAAGATATATTCAGTCATTAATAGCGTACTAATACTTCATCACTTCTTAAGTAGATTGTCGAGTTCTAAACTTTATTGATGTTTGTCTCTGTTACTATATGTATCAATAATAAAATTATTTACATGTTTGTAGTCAATCGGTGTTTAGAATTTAGTCAGCTTCAACATTGGTGTATGGCTGAAGCCTTTCTTGAAGAGCTTTGGCAAATTTTTATGATTCTGTTAATGGTTTCATCAATGCTCATCATCGTTGGTTTTTAATTATCCAGGAGTCATATCTATCTATCATTATACTTTATTGTGACTTTGCGATCCTCTCATTCTAAAGGTATGGGGAAAATCACCTGAGTCTATTTTCAACTTTTTAATTTGAATTATCAGTACCATCTCTTGTGGTTCAGTAAAAGCTTTCTTTACAGCTATTCATTCATATAATGAAATGACACAGAGTCCCTAACACTACAAGGAAACTGGTATGGAATAATGTGAAAGAAATATAAATAGGTTATCCTATTTTATTGAATAAAAAAAAAGTACTAAAATGTGCCTCTGATCTTAATTTCGCTGTATCATTCATTTGTACCTCTTGAGATCTTTTTTGCTACGTTTCATGCTTATCTTTTATTGGTTTCATGTGAAAGTCATTTTTTCAATAGGCATCCCAATAATATTTTTAGATTCAAGATGGCGGTTACAAGTTTGTGTTTTTAAGTCAGGATGTCACTGATCACTAATAAGGGTGGGAACCACATACTTAGTGTGAAGATGCTGGCCAAATACATCAGACATTTCTTTGGTCCTATAAATTTCTGTGAGGAGAAATGTGTTTTTAATTACCTATTATAATTTCATTGTTAACATTTTTCACATTCTAAGCTTTGACAACCTAGTATTTAGATTAATGGGGTCTGACTGTTGTTTTAATTGGATTAATAATGGAAAAAGTCTCATTTTTTAGGATCTTTATCCTTTTCCGGAATAAGTTGTGTCTGAAACCACACATCATGAGGATAACTTCTGTGGTAGTCATCATTATGTAGGAACATCCTGATTAGGAGCTTTGATCTTAAATGTCAACATTTACTTTTTTAATAATATGATCTATTACACAACCTCAACATCTCTACTTAATATTATTTTAAGACTTTCTCTGACATTGTTTGAAAAACCTATTTAATAATGCATTAGTTTCCTTATTATCTTCATCTAATTACCATGGTCTTAGTACAGTGTTACCTTGACTCCTGACTTTTTAATAGTAAAGTGATCAAGTTTTTATGAAGTCCAAAAATTAAGTAATGTTTAGATTTCATCTTCTTATCTCCATGTTCTATTTTATGCTTTATTTTCTTATGCTGGTTCTTCCAAAAAAATGTTTAATAAGTTATTTATTTTTTTTGGATTTGATTTTATGAATTAAGTGTGAAGAAGAATACATTTGGTTTCACAATTGTCTTTTATCTCTGCATCTATTTTGTGAAACCTGTTTTTTTCATGACCATGTTATAGTTCTATGGTGCTTAGAGCTTTCCATGTTCTGGAATTCTTTTTATTGCCACAGTAATGAGGTTAACAATAATTGTATTTCTGTTAGAAACATATTTAATAATGTAAGGAACTTGCTTTTAAGGTGATATTCTATATCTAATATTAATATGTGGAGGTATAACTCCTATAAAACCCATTTCTTCAAACTTGTCAATTTATTGATTTAATTTCAAACTGATATAATTTAGTAGCTGTTATATAGTTTATTTAAATGATAATCTTCTAATCTTTAAATATGTAATGTTTCTATATTTTTACAACTTAAAAGTTAATTTTAATACTTCGAAGTCTGAAATGGGATTTTCTTTGTAGTTTTGTTTTCTGACATCTGTTTTATTTTTGTACTTGTTATTTTTGCTCATAAATGAAATTTTATATTTTGCTACAAAATATTATTTTATCTTACCATTAAAATTTTATCAACTCTGAATATTCTTTTTCTTCTACCTAATATTTTTTAGAATTTAGATTATAAGTAATTGTTAGTGTTTTATTTAGTTTTCTAATGGGAAACTTTCATTGTTTATACATTTTTTATAAAGAATTGTTTTCTATTATTATTAACTAAATCAGAAATTAATGAACTAAATTAGTCCTACATTGTATGAAGATTATTCCATATTTGCCATTTTGTAAGCTTCCATTAATATGCCTGCAAATAAAAAACTTGGTTATGTAAGACAACTCATCTCTGAAATTTAACCTGGTTATATAAAAATTAATTAATCTTAATTTGCCATGGTGATTAATACAAGACAAAAGTTTATAGAAGTCAATTAAACTCGACTTTGAAATGGTCTTTGACCTGTAATTTGTCTATCTATATTTATTACAATGATGGATTCTTTTATATTGTTACATAATTAAGTATTGAATTTTTTTTTTTTAGTAATGAAACAAAGAAATATTTGAAAATACTAATATTTTAATTAAAAAATAATGATTTTTAAAATAAAAGCAGCAGGAAAAAATACATTTGTTTACAACTAGCTTATTTGTAAATGAAAACATATTTTTAATCCCTCTCTAAAAGTTATAGTATGAAAAAAAAATATGAATTATATATTTATGTATATAGATCAAAAATTAATTTAACGATTTGGGTGTTTTGAGGATCACTATACTTTAGTATTCTTGGAAGAGAAATAACTAAGGTATAACCTAATTTCCACTTTATCATACTTTTTTTAAACATTGGAAGTACATTATTTTTCAATATGAAAAGAGTAATAGGAGGTATAAATGGACCTGATGAACTGCCAGAACAAGAAGGTGAAGAAGGACCTCGTGTGTCCTCATAATATATTAAGGCAGAAACGAACCTACTGTATCCTTACTTAAAACATTAACATAGTGTAAATACGCCTGTGTTATCTCAAAAAACTTATTACATAAAGGACTCTTTTTTTCTTCAGCTATCTGCTTCCACCATGTGGAGCAAGATTGTATGCCTTAATATTACCCATAGTAATCTAAAATATAATTTATCTCATACTTGTCTTTTTTTTATACCTGGATACGACTACAGGAAAGTTCCACAATAATTGTTAATTTTAAAAATCATGAAATTTAACACCTGGGTACAAAAGCTGTCAAGATAAAACAGCTGATCTATGTCATTACAAGACTAATAATGAGCACCTATAACAATTTAATAAATATACATCCTTAATGTCACCAATTTAAAGGAATATTCCGGTAACTACTTTTGCTTTTAGCATTTAACAAATGTGTATATTTCAAACAAATTCACAAGAAAAATGTAATTTTACAAGACTGAACTTTAGATATTTCCCAGCAATACCACATGTAAAATACTATTCAAAAGAACTAGAAAGATGTAACTATAACGGAATGACTTATTTGAAAAAGATTTCTATGAATATCTTGGGTAATCGAATATACTAGAAAAAAAGAGTAAAACCCAATATTAAAAACTAAAGTTTTAAATTTGAGTTAATACTTGCCTTACACTAGATTTATTGTCAATGAATGATATTTACAACCATATTTATTATTCATACAATTACTATTGCTCATAAAAAAATAAAACTACAGTACGAATAAGATGTATATACAATAATTTACAAACAAATTATATAATATTACAGAGTCAATTTTTTTAATCCTATTAATTACTTTTTTGGCTAATGTGATAATCAAGAATATTTCAAAGCTTTTTAAGTGTTTGCGACAGACACTGTTTATTTTATTTTACAACTAACCGCCGACAGATAATACATGTCAACGTGCAATGAAGTTTACTACACTCATTCTAATTAATAAAAATTTATTTTGAGATGGAAATCAACTATAAATAAAAGAAAATATAATGTAATTTGGTCAAGTGCTACTTGATTCCCAGATCAATAAATGACACTAGTTATCTAACAATAAACATTAAAATAAACCTAATACAAATTAATGGTAATAACAATATTGGAGAAAAATTTCACAGATCTAAGTTTTACATTATCCTGTGTTAGGTGACATCTTGAAATATAAAAAAAAAATCCACTTGAAATTTTAAAATTTATCTGTTGAGAAGAATTTAAGGAACATACACCTCAGAAATGTACTCATACAATCTCAATAACTTTTAATAGCTCAATATAAAAATAAATATTCAATACAGCTTAGTAGGTTTAAAATTAAATCTCTTCCATTAAGCTGCCTAACTAAACAACCTATTAAATCATGTTCTCAGAAAAATTAATTTAGGGGGCATCAGCCTATCACTTATATTTAAAATAACAATATTTTTATCTTTAACTAGATCTCTGCTGTGGAGATATAATGGCAATGCTAACCATCTGTTTGAGCAAATAACATGTTGACCTAGTATAGCATAACACAGGAAATGTAACAATGAACAGTAAATTTTATATTGCTTGAATCATAAACCTGTTGAACATATAAAACAGTAATATTAATAATAAAACAGAAATGACCATTCATTAAAATGATGTAAATATTGAACAAAACATTATGTCACCGTAAGTAGTAAAAATGTATTGAACATGTTTAGGAAAAAATTATCACAATAAAAATATGGACAATTGATATGAAAACAGCATTCAATTACTTATAAATATAAATTCCTTCATATTAAAGAGCTTCAAAGGAAAAGCAAATGAACACTTTTTTCTAATTTTCTTTTTTTTTTTATTCAAAACATATTTACATTAAGTGTTAAACAAAACATTAGATTAATCCAGTAAAAACTTGATGTCATGGATCGACCAATTAATTTTTAGTTTAAAAAGTATAGAATGAAAAGGGAGACAGAGTGGTTAATAATACAAATATGTTCTGTCTGCATACAGAACAAAACGAAGGGCTCCTTGCAATAAAAACGGATAGTCTTGCCAAGATATCTCACCTATTCTAAAATGGAATTACAGTACATTAAGAACTAGGATTTGAGAAGACAGTGCTGTCAGTTATTGAACAATTTACAAAGTCTCCATGCACAAAGAATACTCGAAGCTAACATAACTGTACAATGAAGGATCTTACGGTTCCTATCATCTTTCCTAACAAGTACTGTTGGTGAAGCTGAAGTAATAGTATTGAAGAAGGGTAGTCTAGCCAGTCTTTGTGAATCAGTATAAACTTGATACTTAACGCAAGGATCAAACTGCCATGAAACTGTGTAAAGGCCAGTTGTAAAAAAAGATATTACGCCAAAAGGCATGTAGGAATAGGGGTACTTTGGCCAGATAAAACCTGAAAATAACAATTAATTAATTCTTTATTCATGAGATATATAGCAATTCTGAAAAAACCTCATGAAAACATACCACAAATAATTGCACTCACGCCTGATATCACTGCTGTTTTGTGTAAACAGTTTCCAACTGCTATCCACCTAGCAGTCTCATCTCCCAACCTAGGGGGTTCAATAATAATAAACTTACACCCTGCTTCTAATGCTCGCTCTAATTCGTCAACAAAGGCTTCATGAGCATTCTCACTATCGTAAATTTCCTTGATCACCGCTGTTTCAGATTGTTCACTAAAAATAAGCAACACAAGGAAATGTTTTCAAGAATAATATAAATGGAATAATACACTATAAAGCCTTAGTGGCCAAATCTCCATAAAGGATATAACTGTTTATATAAAAAAAAACAATCATTAGAAACAAATATACTCACGATTCATTTATGGACATTTTACAGGAAGGTTAGAATTTTCTTAGGAATACCTTCTGATTTCGGAAACGACCTTTTGACATACAATAAATCATACAGTAATCTCCCAATGATCCTATTTTCGAAAAGAAAATTAATTTAACACACTAATTAGTAATTGCTAAGATTAAATATAGAAATTGACTAAAGTAACATTATTTTGAATCATTTATGCCGTTTTCAAGGTCGTTTCGAACAGCTGATTATTCAAATAGCTGTCAAGCCCTCAATGACTTACGTAGTTACTGGTCAGGGCTGAGTTTACTTGGAATTTCATTATATATCTTCTGAGGGAATTTTAAACATTAGAAGTGAAAAAATGGAACATTATATTTACAGAAAAAGCCATAAAAAGTTAGATGTAAATGAAATTAAAAGAAATTTATTAAGTAGAAAAATAGAAAATAAGGTAAAACTGAAAGGAAGTCTATTTTTTTTTTTTTAATGAGGATTACTTTTCATTGATTTACTTTTTGAGGATTATACACGTCATTCCCAATGTTAAAGTAAAACACTTTTTCCTGAAGGCTTCTTGTTTTCTTTAAAATGATAATGAATATGGTTCATGGAATCAAGAATGTCCAGCACAATGGCAAAAGAAGGCAGTATTTGATGCATTTTCAAATGAATATGTTTATGAATTTCCATTAGTAATCCAACAAAAACATTGGAGATTCTTGGGTTTAGTTAACAAAATGATGATAAATAAACCAACTGTTACTAAGAATTTAATATTATTTATCTTTAAAAAATATAGATAGAGAATAATTCGAAGAGCTAAGAACTTTGCTTCATTCATAAATAGTATTCATGGTGTTGAAGAAGAAAAAAGGAATATTTTTTATATATTACCTTATTAGGGCTACTTTAAATATTTAATGTGTATATAATTTAAAAATAAATGCTAAAATAATTGGAATTAGAGTTAGTGTATTTTTTTAATTAGCTATGAAAAATAATAAGTTGTATTACTTAAAAATAATAAACACTATTACATATTACATGATAGGTAGCAATAGTTACATCATTTATAATACTATATTATGTATGAAGAATAAGATGTGTTTTTTAGAAATTGTAAACACTTATTTATTACATGATGTGTAATTTAAATAATTAAACGATGTTTAATTATGCATTACATAATATATAAAATTATGTATACATGCATATATTATGTGATTTAAAAAGTTTAATTCATAAGGTAGACAATTTTTAAGATTTCTAGGAAGTTTAGTTCATCTGTCATTTTTTGAAAGAGAAAACAATTGAGAACAGTTCTCAATATTTAACTCCTTTATTAAAAAAAAATAATAGGTCTGTTTTTATTTTTTAGAGATAGATATTATACCTCTAGAGCCAAAAAATGCTCCTATAGTTAATTATTGAATAGTTTTTATTTATTAAATAGATCTTAGAATCAAAAATAAAATCTTTGAGTCGCTTTTTATCAAATTTTATCCTGGAAACCACACATTGCCAAAATTTCCTGTTGAACCATAGCTATCCTGAAGCAATTCAATAGAATCTGTTATCTCCTTCCACTCAAAACTCATCAAATCTTAATTTCCTCTCTTGTATAATTTAATGAATTGCTCAAAATGATTTATTTTTGGGATTACCAGAGATACGCACATAACCCAGTATTACACCGAGCTGAAGTGGCTGATGCCAGTATTTCCAAGCTTCCTTTCTATTCCAAGTAATTAGTACTCAACTCCCCTCCTATATCCTAGAAAAAATGCAATTCAAATTTTCAGTCCAATCCCGTACTACCAGGTCCTGTTTATCTGACACCTACCCTCCACCTCATCAAACTGCTGCCTTTTATAAATCATTTTTTACTCAAACGGCATATCACTGGACCTCCATTCCCTCTAACATATATCATGAACTAATCCTTTTGTTTAAAACCCTTTTATTTGACTATCTTTTACTTCACCAATCTAATCCAATATTATAATAGTACAGATAATTTGAAACTACCTTTTTGTTTTCCTTTTTATGTATTTAGTCAGTTTTTAATTTTTTTCTTTGTATCTAAAATTATTTACATTGTTTTTAGTCATTATATGTTATTGTAAAATTAAAATTACCTTATAATTGTTCTAAAGGGTCCTCTAATAGTCCTAGAATAATAAACTATTTTTCAGTTTATTTGATTATTAATGAGTGTTTTGTGAATCATTTTGACATGGATTTTTCTGTCATAGTTATTCATTAGCTAACATTTAAAATTTATTTAATTAATAAATATAATAATAATAGTTATGTGGAACAAATGGTTTTCTTTATGAAGTTATTTCTATAAAACCCCCATGAGAAGGACCCTCACTGCTATTGGTGGCTCAGCCTAGTTTTGCACATTTGAAATAGATAGATAGTTATTCCCTCATTTTATTTCAAATTTCATTGCTTTATGGTTACTGGTAAAACCATTATAAATTATTTTGAAAATATTATATTTTTAATTTTCTAAATGTGTAATCTTTATATGATAAGGTATAGTGGCAGATTCAAAACGTATTAATTTGCATTGAGCTATTAATGATGGATATGGGGGTAGTCATTAATTACTATATAAGAAAATCTAGGCATTGTTTGGAATTTTTTAACTATAAATTACAAAGCTTCTTTTTATTTGTAAACATATCTATAATTTATATTCCTTTTTTTTCATCGTATAAAAGTTCCATTTGGGCCTCTCCCTGTCCATCGCTGTCAATGTGGATCGTAACTTCTTTGGAAGTTACTTCTTTCAGAAGTTGTTATAATTTAGACAAAGATAAATGAAAAAATATATATTATACCAAAATATCATTTCTACAGTTCAATATAAAGGATTGTATAACATATTTTAAATTATTTCGTAATCCATAAATCTAATTAAATGGTACCTATTGATTAAATTTAGAAACCAACAATCAATTACAATTTCAGATATCAGCAGCCAAAAGACTGTATAGATTTCTAATGAAGAATCATTTAGAAGAATCTCGTGTATTATTAATTAATGCAGATCTTATAGAAATGCTATGTGAGGCATCATGTACAACTAATATTGTTTTGTTGAAGTGAGGAATTTAAATTTTTAAATCAGACAGTTTTTAAGATTCAAAATTTAATATTTTGTGCGTAACAGGTACGTCTTCAGATGCATTTCTGTATTTATTGAGTATAACCAATTTTTTCAACAAAATCACACAACTTATACTATGGTATCAGTCATTAGAGCTCTTTACATATTACTGAAGATTCAGGGTCCAGATAATGAACTAATTCTGGGATTAGAGTTAGTTTCTGATATTATATCTAGGCAAGTTCAAAAATTATTTCAAATTAATCAAGTTTATAAGTACTATGCACTTTTATAAATATATTTACATTTTTGTTTTAAGGTTAAATAGACAAAATACTGCCGTTAATACAGTATGTAATATACCAAATATTATAAATTTACTAAGCAAAGTGTTAAATTCCAAAAGCAGTAAACTAAATGTTTATGCTGGAACAGAAGTAATTATCAGTTTACTCCATAGCCAAGGAATACACAAATTTAAAAAAATAATGGAAGAGATAGTTTTTGAATTATTGAAAGTACTGATTGAAATTTTTAAAAAATGTAATGACAAAAAATGTATGAGAATCCTGTCTATGTTAGTGAATGGATCTATGAGGTATTCTTTGAATAAAAGATTCGTTAGAATTTTAATGTAGAAAAAAACTAATAATGTGTGTTAATACTATTTTTATAGATTTCTAGTCTATCCTATAGTTGAAGCAACTGCTGAAAGTTCAAAGTCTTCACTCTTTTTAGAGCTGGTATCAGTTATGAAAACAATTTTGGTTCCTTTTTTAATGGTATGTATTTAATGAAAATAGAAAAAATAAACTTAAAAGAAACATTGACTAACTGTTTGTAAAGTTATGGTGTCTCATTTTAGAATTATTATTTTTTTTTTAGGAAAGTGAAGATAAATTGCTTGAAAATGATTTAGAGATGGTAAAAATAGTCCTATCAGCATTACTAAGTATATATCATAGCCCTGAAGAACCTGCAACCAAAGAATTTTCACATTTTTTAGCATCTAAAGGATTTTTTGATATTTTACCATTACTTGAAAAGAAGGAAAAGTATGTGATATTTATTTATTAATTTAATCATAATAATTTATTCCACAATACAACGATAAATTACAAGAGATTTATTTTGTATTAAAATTTCTGGGAAAATCATTTTAAATTTCTATAATTTATTCTATGACATTTATGTTTTGAGTTCATCTTGCCTATTTTCAAGTTTGGCCTCTACTACAGTATACAATTATTGTGCATTAGCTTTACAGTATGTTACTATAAACATATATGTAAATAATATACAATAATAATCATATTTAGTAAAATCAGGTAAATATATCATCAACAATACTCTAATGGAATAAAAATACTTCATTCAACAATTATAACAATCAATATTTATAAGATTTTAATATTCAATTGATATTGTTTTTGTGTAATTTATTCGTTTCTACTTCTGGACTATTTTTTTTCTGGACTATTTCTAAAATTCTTTTGTGAGATGGTTGCGGTGGGACCAATAAAGAACACAAATAGCTAAAACCTATTTGTTTAGCGCCTTGAAAATTCTTCTGGGTCAAATAAAATATTGAAACAAATTTAAAATAATATGAAATAAAGTTTCACCATTGTTGCAATTATTTAGAATTATTATTACTTGTTTAGAATTATTTTTTAAATAATGGATAATATATTTTTATCTTCTAAGTTTAAGTTTTGATTGCAAAAATTGTCTCACACGCAATTCCTCAATTACTATACTGAGTTCAATGATTTGTGTTGCCTATTTTTAAAAACATGAAAATATCAGAACAATTTAAAGTTTGTAGGAAAGGAATATGTAATAGAATAAATGTCAACATTTTTAATAAACATTTATGAATGATAATAAATGAATTTAAGAAGGAAATAGATGAAAACAAAATTCAACTGAAAATGAATCACAGTTGTTGTAAGTCATTGAGGTAGCATGTTTATGACAACCCTTATGTATTTACTCGAGCAAAATGACTTTCTTAAATTTTAAATTACGAAAATTTATTTAATTTTTGTATTAATTGTTGTTCAGTTTATAAAATTATTAATTTAAATTGCAGTGTAATGGACTTAGTAATTGTAATAAGATCACTTCTATTTGAACTCCTTCAGTGCCTCAGTAACAGTGTCTTAGGAAAAGAAGATTGGAGAAACATATTACTGCCTGGTTTTCAAACTCTCCCCAATGGAAGTTCCTTCATCTCAACAATCTTGTTTCAACAATCAAATCATGTTTTACCAATTACTTCCATTACTTATTGTTACTTTTACTTACTATCATCCTCAAAGTAAGTGATTGATGAAGTTTAATAAAACTACTTTTATGTAAGTATCTTCTATAATTTATTTTATTATTCTTTTTAGTCCAACTATAACAGAAGAATACTATCTAAGTTTAAGCGATTACATTTTGTCACTCACTCACACACCATCGGCTTCAGTTACCAAAGCATTATGGTTTGTATCAGCTGTAAGTATAAAATGTCATTTAATCAACAAATAGATTCTTCATTTCCAAAACTGATGAGTAGTTACATATTTGAATTTGTTAATGTACTTATAATGCTGCTCCATTCTTGTGCCTTTGTTCTCAATCATCATAATTTTAATCAAAATCTACTGGATCATAAAGAACTAAGCAGAGAACCTATGAGATAAATGAAAAACTGGTTTTGGATGAGTTACTGGGAGTGTTAGAAGAGGAGCAGTTCTGTGCCTCTGCCTACGTGGACTACTGTGGTGCCTTCAAATAGCTGAGCCAGAGTCAAGAGAGAAGCTAAACAATGTGCCAGCCTTATAACGGGATAGTGTGAGGGGAGGAAGTTGATGATAGACGCTGCCAAGACACAAGCAATCCTCCTTGAAGATAAGACTGATCAGGCACAACCTATAAACATGGATAAAGGTCAGAGTTGCTCACCTACAAAGGCCTTAAGTTAGGTGTAGGCCTAAATATGATTACCTTACTTGGAATATTTGACAGGTAAGGTGTCCTAAGTAATGATTGGTCCAAGTTGGGAAGGGGCGCGTTCTGTGTCCTGATGTATCCAACAATAATTATGATCTATAAAGGAATAGTGGAGGATATTCTAATGTATGGGTCTGCTTTATGGTTCCAACAGTTCTGTTTCGCGTCACTAGAGAATATAGGTCAACTTCGCACATAGTGATGCAGGTCTTGACTTCCTTCTGCAACAAGAAGTGAACAAGTATGTTTTCAGGAAAGAATGCTTAATGTAATTTTCAGAGAATCTATAGGTGAGGATGTTGAAACTCCTACCAGTAGAATAATATAATCTGGAAAGATACAATTGAGTAATATTAGATTTTACAATTCCTCAAGGACATGAGGGTTCTATTACCAAGTTATACTGGGACATAGATGGCAAAAGCTCCAGCTGTAGCATTCTGGAGACGGTTGAGCATGATGTCTTAATCAGCACTGCTTTGAAGGGGCCAAGAGCTACGATGATGAGAATAACTGAGAATGAGTTTCTTTGGTTGGTGAGTGAGGAAAACATCCCGTGGGTTCAAGGATTTTATTTACAGCTGTAAGATGGCAGTGGAAATAGTCCACTAACAGATAAGAGTCCAAAGAAGAAGAGGACCTGCACCAGAAAGACCACAGCAGATGGAAGCAACCCTCTGGGATTTAAAAAGAGGGCTGTATTTATAATTGTTTGTATACTTTATTCCTTGCAGTAGTGTGTTGTAATGCAGTCATGCCATCCAATTGCTGCAAACATCCATATTGCCCAAAAGTGAAGTACATAAATAAGTTATATTGAGCTAAGTGGACCTATTTATCTCTTCAACCTCAATACTTCTTTTATTTCAGGCTATAAACAAAAATATATAAATTTGATCTAATTACTTTTCATAATTCTTACTAGATTACAACCAACTGTCCTCATGGAACATCTTGTTCTTAGTTTTCTTCAATATTATACAATCTATGCAATCTGTTTCCCTTTTAAATTCGCAATTCTTTATTTAAATGCCAATGTTTGTATCTTTTACTAATAAATTGAAATAAAAAGTCTGCGAGATTCATATTATATCCAATTAGTATTTTTATGGGGAAAGTCCAGATATATATTTTAGATTATCTAATAATAAAGTTTCATTACAGTATAATTAACTATAGATTAAACTTTGGAAGAAAACAATCGTTAGATTTTTTTAAAAAATGAAGTAGATGTGAATACATTCTAATATCAAATTAATGAAGTCAACATAATCTCATTACTGATTGACTTAAAAAAAAATCTTTTAATAATTTTTATTTTATGTTTTTAGGTTGCATACCTAGAAAAAAGAGAGGAATCACATAATTTAAATATGGCATTGCATAGAATATTAAATTTTATAATGTACTACAACATTGAAGAAGTATACACACATCATCCTGCAATTCTCTACTGGGCATTTTCTGATAAATTTGTCTCTAATGAACTTCAAGCACAAATAGTAAGCTTTGAACAGAATAATTTACTTCGAAATGATAAATTTTGAGAATATTTTTCTAAACTTTAGAGTTTTTCGTTACAGATAAGGCAATGGTTGGATAATGATGATGATGGAGCCATTGAAGATCTTAAGTTGCTTTTAACTGCCAATAAGGAATCGTGTCTTGTGATGATGGTTTGATTTATGTTCACAAGTATTTTTAAATATATAGGATAGGCCAAACGTATTTGGCACTAGTAATAACTTTTAATAAAAATAAAAGCATAAAATAGTGGAAACTCAATTTGCTAATATATGTTTGACACAATTTAAAAAAATTCTGTATTTAATATTCTAGTGTTTGTAAGACTTTAACTCAATTAAAAATATGTACTGTGAGTTTTAGACCGAGTGCATAATTTATTTTTAAAAGTTTACTTACAAATAAATTATGCACTCAGAATAAAAATTCAAGAATTTAGTTTTTCCTTTCTATATGACTAGGAGCATTATCTTGAAAAATTATATTCCATATACTGGTACAATTTGGAGGAACTAGTCCATTAAGTGGGCCTAATGGTAATTTTTTGCCAACACCAATGGAGTAATTCTTATGCTACCTATTATTCCTCCATGTCAAACTTGTTTGAGTTTCTAGTGGACTTCAAAAGGAACGGCTATTCAATGGAGGAAGCCTAATATTCTTAGATTTTTCAGAGCCCAGAAGATTGTATCCCCATTTTTACAAATCATTCCGGTATGAATTCCAATCCGCCACTATCTTTGTCATCAAATTTTTTGTATAGGCTTTTCTTGATCACCATGTAACTTTTTTATTGACGTTTTCCCCAATAGACAAGACTCCTTGAGAATACAACAGTTCTTTCAAAAAGGCTTAATTCCATGTCTAACTGCGACCTAAAAAAAAAGTCTTCTAACCACGTGGAATGGATCACCCTCCAGCATCATCCTGAAAGGGTCCCAATCGGTATTCCTTTAAAATCTTTTTACAGTGAGAGAAAAGGCTTCTCTGCATCTGACTTGAACGAGTTCAACCAATGATCAGACAATGTAATGTCTGAGGTGACACTCTAGTCTTTACAAAGGCTTTTAATACGGCTTGAGGAAAGTGTTATATCTAAAACCTCACTTCTTGCTCTTGTAACAAAGGTCACTTCGCAACATCTCTTAAATATTTCTTACTCTATTGAGAATATAAATTACAGCAAGGCTTTGCCTCATTCATTGGTGTCTGTGCTTCCTCCCAACAAGTGGTGAGCATTAACATCTCCACTAAGAGTTGTAAATCTACTTCTCTGGAACAGTGAAGAAGTCTATCTAAATATTGATAAAGAGGATCTAGGTTGTGGAGAATCTTTACAGGGTAACTGATCCTCCTTGTTGTTCCCTTCGTCACTTGAGAAAATATTCTTTCACTAAGGATTTCCTTCCATAGATTATTGGTGTGCGTTGTGAGCAACAGTGTTAAGTTGTTATTAAGTTAAAATGGGTTAACTTTTATTTTGTGCCAAGTCCATGGAATAAAAACATGACCTTCTCACTCTGGTTAGAATAGGTTGATGACCTGAAGGATAACCATCCCATTTGCCAGAAATGGACATATAGAGGGAAAAATTGTGGATTTAGCTTTTTATTGTTCCTTCACATAAAAAAACGTCTCTGACACAAAACTCTTCAGCAGATATTTATCATTTGCCTCTACTTTCATCATTTTTATAAAAGTGGTTCAAGGAGATGTGGCCCCCAAAAACACCCAAACTTCAATAATACGTTTAAATTTATTTAGCATTAAAAAGAAAAGTATTTAATTTTTATTTTTAGTAATTTTATTTATTTTTCCATCTTTATTATGATATATGAATCTCTAAACTAATCTACCTCAAAGCTGATTTTTTCATAAGACTTGTTTATTTTTAAGTCAAGTATTCTAAAATCAAGCCAGATTTGCTTTATATTCAACCAAGATTTTTTCTTGGTTTTACAACCTTTCTCTAACTGTCATGGCTGAAATTTAGCAATTTTTTAAAAAATTTTTCTTGTGAGATCTTTACCAAAATCCAACCTCTAAAATCAATTTTTTATTGTTTTTCTCCTAATAAAAACATATGCGGATCAAAAACTCTTTCAATTTTCTTTATGTTTGAAAAGCTAATATCCACAAATATTTCAATTTTAATAATTTGGTATTGACAAAATGAAACTAAATTCTGAAACATTAATTATTATATATTCTATGGCAGTAGCCTATATACTTGTCACTTAATATGTCAATAAAAATAGTTGAGATTACAAAAGAAAACATATATGTCAATTTACTGAACAAAGCAAGCATTTTTTCAGGTTTCCTAATCCTTCTGGCTAAACTTTGCGAATGTAAATTGAAGTATTTGTATCTTTTATTAAAATCTTTGACTTCTGTATTAAAATTATAACTTTCATTCAATTTCTATCCTTTAAATTCATAACTAGTTACAAATAAATTATCCAGGGGCTGATGGCATCTGACAAAAAATCAAGCCTTGTAATTTATGAAATGCTGACATCAATAATACTGAATAAAATCGGTGAAGCTGACTACATATCATACTATGCTTGGATGACTCTACCTCACTATCTAGCTAAATTTTCTTCAGATTCAGATGCTTCAAAATGTGAGTGGTTAACATTTTTTGTTGTTATGAAATACTAAATATAATTTATTTTTCAATGTTAAAATGTTTTTTGAACAGATGAATGCTTGACAAATGTTATGAAGTTCTGCTACATATCAAAACTCAAAAATTCAAATATTTCCAAGATCTTACGAATTTCATGCCTTCTACCAGGAGCATTTTTAAAATATTTCAAAATGTCTTTCTCTCCCAATGACGATGGAAAACTGACCGTAGATGACAACCACTCAGGAATACTCCAAAGTACTTTTAATTTGATTGACAATCTTATCAAAATATCGTTAAAATTCAACGACAAAAGAGGTATTATTATTTGTACAATTAGTTTGCATGACAAATAAAATTATTTAATCATTTTAATAAGAAAAATGTTAACATATCGTTCAAATTAAGTTCCAGCAATTTATATAACTAATGACACTTTCTTAAATACAATGGAACTATTATTGACATCCAATAGTGATATCACAAATGCTTCTCTAATGAAGCTTCTGAAGTCATTCATGAAATTTCAAAAATTAACAAATCAGAAGGTAAGTCTCTTCTTTTTAATAGTAGATTGTTCCCCATTTCAATAGTTTGTCCATACATTTTACAATGAAGTCAATGTGTTTTTGTTTTATTTAATTTGTACAAAATGAAGAAATTAAATTATTACACATATTTTAAAAGAAACACTTTTCTTTTTCAAGTTTGGAACTTATTTATCCAATTCTCTGGCATCACTATTACTTTTGATTTTTATGAAAATTTATTTAACTTTGAATGATTTAATGACTTTCCTTACTATCAACCCTCCTAATCATTTATCACCTATGAAAATAAGATTTTTATTGATATATTTATTTAAAAAAAATAATTATCATGCTGTTTTTAAATAGTTTTTTGAAATGATTTTCATAGGTTACAATAATACATTTAGGTACACACACATACACACACACACACACACACACATATATATATATATATATATATATATATATGTTTGTAGTCGTGTAAAGAAAATTATTTTTTAATCCTTTATCTTTTGAACACAATAAATTGCTATTAATCATAGTGTCAATTTTTTTTTTGTAAGAACAGAGCTTGAACTTTGTGATTGTTCGTCAATTAAGCTGTTTCATTTTAAACAAATTAAAACTTAATTTTGTTTTTTAGAGTTCGAAAATAATATTTCTTGATGTTACAAGACTGCTTCAGTTTTTATGTGGACAACCCGCATTATGTACTGCAACAATTAAATTTCTTGCTCTGTATTTTGAAATAGCACTTGATAAAACAGCATCATCTTTAATTGACATATCATTACAAGAAGAAATTAAAGTAAGAGCATTATATGTTCATATTCAGATGATTTGTAGCAAGGTGAGTGTTATCAAAATACCATTTACTTATAAGTATTAATAAAATTGAATTATGCATGTAAGTAGAAACATTATTTTACCTAAATGTTAATAGAAAATGAAAGATAGGTTTCAGATTTGTAGGATTTGGTTTTAAAAAGGAAAAAAAAGAAAAAAAAAAAGATTTTTATAAAATAATAAAACATTTAATTTTACATTAAGTAAAATTATTTGTTTACTGTACCTTATTTCTTCTACTCTAGTCTCTTCCTAAGGCTTCAACAATATTTTCATCCACAAAAGCCATTTTTGTTTTTTCAGAAATTTCAGTATTGGTCTTATAATCATACATACTTTTCCTTAACTAAGTTTTTCTTGTTATATTTTATTGTTGTGACAACTGGGAAATTGGTTAATTCTAGCATTATATCTCCATTAAAACTTATTTGCCTCAGGAGGTTTAGAGTTTATCACAAGATTAGTCATAATCAATCTTTAATAAGATGATAGAAATTAGCTAAAAGTAATCATGCTCCAAAAGTTTCTCTCCTGGTGAGCACTCCCTGACTGTAACTCAACTAACCTATTTTATTTTCTCCAAAATATAATAATAAAAACTTCATTATAATTTAGTAAGTTTGAGATGACCTAAGATTCAGTTTCTAAGAATTCATTTGTTAATTAAACTTTACTTACCTATCTTATTGCTTGAGAAAAATATGTTTCTACCCATATAATATCCTTTCAGAGCAGTAAAAAATCAATTCTTATAGTTTGAAGCTGTCTTCTATTCAAAAATAAACTATCTGAATTTTCATCTTCGCTAGGCACAATACCTACATATCTCATTAGGAAACATAATTTCCTGCATACAAATTTTTCTCATTGACTAATATTTTGAACAATTTAAGCAAATAAAATAAAGATACAAATAAGGTATCACTCTTTGCTTACAGTCAGACTGTGAAACATCATCTTACTGTTGGATTTGCTTAAAGAAACTGCTAGAACTGTCGGATGGCCTAGGTCTTGAAAAACACCTTTCTGGTATACCGTACACATCTAAACTTCTCTTGACAAGTGTAGATACTGGCTCTTGGAAAGAAGCTGTTTCATTCATTGAAGTCTGGTTTCCAAATTTATCAACAATACATACAAGTCGTGCACTGGCTGTACCGAGTTCTATAACATTTCTCACCAACTTTATAGAAAAGCTAAAGAAAATTTCAGCAGATCCGAAAATCATAAATGGATTATCAAAGGTAGTTCTTTAATATATTTTCTTATATCACTTTAATATAATCTATTTCATTAGATTAATCGTTGACCATATGCAGATTTAGATAGTCAGAGTGGCAGTCAAGAAAGTTAAAAAACAGTAAAAAAAACTATTTATTTGTAACCAATGTTTCGCCCCACTTTGCAGGGTTTCATCTGAGCTAAATGAGAACAAGATACAAATATTGTGAAATATAAAAAAACAATTGAATTTAGACAAGAGTGGAAAATGTTATATAAAAAAGAGTAACCCAGTGAGCTAAAAAATATATAAATATAAATAAATAAAACACTAATTTATAACAGGTACAGTGATGAGCGATAAAAGTGCCATTGTAAAATTAGAGTAATGAATAGTGAAATAATACTTAATAGAAGTAGTAACAAATATTATAAAATAAAAGGAAGGGTGGTGAAGTAAATGAGGTTCAAGAAAGGTGGAATAACAGATAAGGAGGGGATAGGTGAATGAAAAGAGATAATAAAAGAAATTTTTTTTTATCGTATTTTACATTGTTTGTATCATGTTCTCATTTAGCCCTGATAAACCCCTGGAAAGTGGGGCGAAACATTGGTTACTAGCAAATAGTTTTTTTTACTATTTTTTTACCTTTCTTGACCGTTATTTGGACTATCTTCCGACAAATAATTTATTTTAACTAATAATATTATATGCAATGTTTTAAAATTTTGAATTAATGAATTAAATTCTAATACAATCAATATTATGTATTAAAAATATTTTATGTTACCCTAAATATAGTATAGTAACTACAACTAACTTATAAGAAAAATTTAACTACTCCAAAACAATGATTCAATGTATATTTCAATAAATGTACTTAATCTATTTTCTTTTTAAATATTTTGATTTTTAAAACTTATTACACCCTGGTTTTTGCTGAACAATAAACACTAAACCAGTTTGGATAGGGCCACAAATACATTTGTCTATCTAATCCATTTCTGTTCGTCAGAGTAATCAATCCATCTTCTTACCACCAAAATAAGGAGAGAATTTTAATCTGGCGATATCTTCAATTATTATTTTTCGATAGATCTACGCATTTCAGATCCCTTTGAGTCCAAAAAATGTATGTATTGTCTGCCTATGTATTGGAGGGTTTTCACTGATTTTTTTTTTGTTTTTGACAGTTTATTCCTTTAATGCCTGTGCAAAATCGGGCATCCTGTGTGTAATATCAGCTGCGTAATAGCTGAAAAACCTGACTCTCCTGACTATAGTCCTAAAATGGCTCAAGTGGTTTTTATGAAACTTTTTTAAAGTCTTATACTTAAAATCCCTCCTTAACTTTCCAAGTTTAGCATAAACCTCCAAGAAAAAGTAGAGAAAATATTATGAAAAAAACGAAATTTCATTTTTGCATAGCTCAAAAAGTATATATTTTATTTTATGGTAAACTATTTATATGTTTATGGATGCAACAGCGATGCGCATTGGAGTGTGGTTCCCAGAGCACTCAGTTCGGAATGTTGTGGGTTTGATTCCCACCTAGAGCAGTTAATATTTATTTCTCAGCGGTCCACTCCCACCTTGGTAAGTTAGCAGTGGCAACTTCAAAGTAGCCGCAAAGGTGTTGGCAAAAAGGACCACTAGGCCCACCTGCCGTACTAGTTTCCCCGACCAGTTACCAATACCAATAGCAGTGAAATGGACAATAAAATTATGCAAATAATTTACTCGTAGGAGTTATTGATTTGAATAATTTACTAGGTTAACTTCAAATGGAGATCAGACCACCAATAGAAGTAAGAATAGTTTTCTGATCTAAAAAAAAAAACATGGTAAATTCCTTTTGTCCCTCATATAAAATTTAGCAGTTTTATATTGTCACTTATATAATATATGATATATTATAAAATTATACGATACAATATTTGCTTTAATATCTATAATTTATTCTGTCATGCATTGTTAAACATTGGTATTTTTCTGATGATTTGTTACAGTTAATAAATTATTCAACAATACATAAAGAAAAAGAAGAAAAAATAAAAGAAGAGAAAATAAAAGAAGAGAAAATAAAAGAAGAAAAAATAAAAGAAGAAAAAATTGAAGTCATGAGAAAATAACACCAATAGTTGCCAACAATTTTTATTAACATTGTGGAGGAAGAACTTTTGATTGTTTCAAGTATAATCTATAAGTAATTAATTCTAAATGTTTCAACACCAACATTAAAACATGGAAGTGTAAATATTTTCAACATAAAGAAATAAAAATATCAACTCATTGTTTTGAAATCACTAATTTCAAAAAATTTTTTTTTAAAAATATCTTGTGATAATTTAAGACCAATACAATGATCATAGACTAATAATACTGATTACATTATTTTACAACAAAGCTAACATACTAGGAGAAATCACATGGCTAATAAAAAAAAATATTACATAATAAAAATCTATCTCCGTCCAGCCCGCTGAACAAAACATCCTTTGAATGAATTCAGCCGAACGTCAATTTCACCATCTTCAAGCTATAAATCACAACAACTAATTTTATATACACAATTGACATTCATATAAAAATAATTAAATAAAAATTATAGTATCACATGCTCTTTAAGAAGCCCTTCTTTTGTCTGTTAAAATCTTTCAGCTGACACAAAAACATCAGGAAAAATAATTAATTTTGAAATAGTTAAAATAAGTATTGTTTTAACTCTGCTCATAATAATGTATAGTTAGTTATAATAGAAGTGGGCTGTTTGTGGCTGAGGGAATGAAGGAGTCTACTTTAGCAACCTTGTTACAGTAGTAGAGTCGATTTAAAATCTGCCTGGAAGGGGGTAAGGGTGTTAACTTTTAATCGGTCCCATGGAATGAATGATAACTTGACCCTTCCCCAATGGTTGTGGTTAGAATAGAGTGTTATCCTGTAGATAACCCCCCCTCAGTATGTCATAAATGTATAGTTAAATTAAGTATATGTAATATCTAACTGCTAACTCCAATGCAAGAATCAACTTTCAAAACTAGCCTGCAGCAGTTTGACAAAAATTATAATATAATTATATTATATTTAAATGGTTTATTTCAAAATCACAGGTGGAGAAGCTGGTCCTTTCTGGTTCTCACAACACATTTTAGGTTTATCACAATTTGAAATATCCATTAATAATTAATATTTTATTAATAACATAAAACTGTTACTAATAATATAAGCCTTATAAAAAAACAAAAGATGATATTACATTAAATTAGTTGGAATATCTGAAATTTTATTTTATATAGTTAAATGGTTCTATTTCTCTGAAATGAGTTAAATAACTGATAAAGTTATCAACACATGAATGTTAATCCTAATAAAATAAAATTCACCTTAAATAAAATGTAATATTAAATAATTTTTCTAAACTTAACTAATTATTCTGAAGTCATGAAACTGCAACACTCAGAATTCAAGAGCTTTAATAAATAATTCATAAATTTTAAGTTTTTTATAATTGCTGGCAGTCCTATAAAGTCTTATGATAATAATAGATCACAATATGCATTACCAAAGGCATATTGGAAAACAAACTGGAAATTAAATGTAAATTCCAATTATTTTTAATGGAATGAGGGAACCATAGACAAGGACTTTTTTTTAATTTATTTAAATACTTCATTAAAAAAAAATTACACACATTTTTTTTTATGATCAGAAGAGAATGTGTTTTCAGTTAAAAATTATTCGATTTTTATTTTCAGAGTGAGGAGGCTTAAAAATAATTCTGCTCTAGATCTCAAAAACGAATATGCCACAGGCCCAAAAGGGTCGAAATATGGCACTTAACCTATGGTTGAACTGCGTAGATCTGAGTGGCTAAAGCCCTAGACTAATAAGGCAAAGCTACAGATTCAAATCCTTCCTTAAAATATAGTCCTGTCATTGGCAGAAGTTAGATATTATTCAGTACAATAGAGGTGTTTTATTAGTAAAAGGAAGGGGTTGGTATAGCCAAATAGTTAGAGTGTGGTATAATAATAATTTAAAGATTATGAGTTCAATTGCAAGTCCTACTTGCCAATATCAGACATGTGAAGGCTTAAGGCAATACTCACTTAAATTAGGGAAAAGAAAAAATAAAGATTTGTAAAGAAATTTAAATTATTATTATGGGAGAAACCTACTGTTTAAACCTGATTGGCTGACTATTGCAAAAGAATGATCGAGGCTGTGATTCAGTGATGGATCGCAGCACTATATATAATGATGATTTCTAGTGATAAGGGTACATAATAATAATGCACCTTAAGAATAATAAAGTTTTGAATATCAGTACTGTCAGTACCAAAAGGTATGAAACACCATTTTTTATCAAAAGTAAGATACATTTTTCTTAAAGGTTTCAGCTGTAAGTCAGAAAGTGCAATATCTGATTCAAATTAAAAAAAAAAATATTGATTAACTAAAATTGATTAGTTTCAAAAAGTAGGACAAGAATTTGACACATAAGTATTGTTTTTTGGTATATAATTTCACACTATTTTGTTAAACTTTTGATTGTTATCAAATAATTTTAATTGTAATTTAATAAATAAATAAATATGTTCCATAACAGGACGTAAATGATCTAGGAAGCAGATGCTGCAGATAGAATTGTCTGATTTTTGACCTTATGCAGTTGTTAAAACAGTATGCTCAGCACTAAGTCCCATCCAGCTTATAAATTCTTTGACTCTTTATAGCTCATCATTTTTGAAGGTGGAAAGGTCTTAAGAAGTATCTTTCAAACCATGGTTTCCAATCTGATCAGCTCCACAAATTTTCTGTCACGAGAAATGTTAATTTGCTAAGCTTTTGAACCACCCAGGAATTGAAATGGGTTTATTCGTTGACTTCTAACTCATGGAATTTTAGAGTAAAAAAATCAGCAGCCAACCTCCTAGAATATCTTTAATATACTTCTCCTCCTCCCCCCCAAAATAATGAAATGAATATATTATTCTTAAATATATTAAGAACAATGTACTTTGTTATTAATTACCCCAGCGAGATGTTCCAGGAGCCAGTGGAAAGCAGAGAGGTGGGTCCCTCTGTCACAAATACGATAGAGAGTTTGATACACCAGCCCATGTACTTAGACAATGCCCCAATAACTCCTTCTGCATTACACACTGGCACCATAGAGTCAAATGTGAATTGATAAAGCTCCTTAAAAAAAAAATAGTACACCTGCTTTGATGACGTCTACTGTATGGATGCTGAGATATAGTAGCATGCCCTAAGGCTGGAGATACAGCTCTTGTCTTGGATCCAACAGTGTGATTTAAGAATATCCAAATAATACAAGGATCTTTTTTAGAAGACCTAGGTGCTAGGGTTAGAGACACATTATACTTTATCAACTGCATGGACATTAGCTAAGTGCTTATTTATTTATTTATATTTAGCTTATCTTAATATTATTTATTTGTTTTAAACTTCTTTGATCTCTTTTTAATTTATCAATTTATTTTTGGCTTATTTATAAGTTTTAACCTATTTATTTCATGTCAACATTATTACCTATTGTTATTTTATTTTAATTTGTTTCTACAGTTTCATTTATTTATGTTTTGTTATTATTTTTTTCTCTTTCTTTAAGTTTGCTTACTCGAATTAGAACTCGATATTAGCAACAGATCACCGGAAAAGAGAAATATGAGATATGCTTGAGTGGGATGTAATGAGAGGATTAAATATATAATATTAATAACAAAACAAAAGAAAAAAGGAAAACAAAATACAAATGAAGAAATAAATAACAAAAAAATTTAATGTAACGTAGGTATTAAAAAGAAATGTATTGTGAATTTTGCACAAATATATTTTGTTTTATATATATTTTTTAAAGATAGATCAGAATGCTGTGTTATAGCAACCCACTGTATTTGGGCATCATTGCTTCCTGTCACTAAACCATTTTTCTCTCAAGTAAATGTGGGAAAAACAAATGGAGATAAAGTAACAATGGATACTAAATGATAGAAATAATATAAAAACCAAGTATCGGTTAAATACATTTCCAAAGTATAGAAAGAGATATCAAAAGACCAAGAGCTTTGATAACAATGGAGGTAATACAAAACAATGATTTCAATTTTTTCATGTATTAGATGAATTTCGCTTCTTCTAAGAAAAAAGGCATTTGAAAATAGATAGAAAAGAAGAATGCATGGTTAAAGTCTATTTTACTTAGCCACTAATATTATATTGTTAATTTTATGCCTTCAACAACAAGTCTACTTTTAAGAATTAAAATATTGAAATAATGTTTATAATCATTCTTGAAATATTAGTGGACAAATGTTTTATTTATCTTTATAAACATATCTTAAAACTTAGTAAGTACAGTTAACACTTAGAAAATCTGTGAAATAATAAGAAAATAAGTAACTGTATGACAGATCTAAATAATTCTATGATTTGGGTAACTGATGGGACCAACTAGAATACAATTTACAGTACTGATTTTTAAAAATAAATATTAGAGAAAATACCTGATCTTGGTAATATATTTGTTGATAACATATTGGAGAAATACATTCTCTGACACATTTCAGACGAGATAAGGATTTCTGAAGAGAGCAAGTAGGATTCTGTTCACAAGCAGCTTCGAATTCCCGAAAGGCCATTTCCTTCATGAAACATTATATAAACTTATCATATAACTGGAATGTTTATAAAATTTGTGGATGCTATAAAATTGAAAGCTGTAGTCCAGCAAGTGCTTGCCATTAACATATAAAGCAATGGTATATATGAAATATGAAGCATAATATGCAAAACATTTGGCTTAATACATTCCAAATGCATGTAGCCTTTAATTTGAATAGTTGTTGACAGGTGATATGTGCACACTACAAATATTATTATAGTTAAAAGAACATGTTTAAATCATATTGGGCCTCTGCTTCACAAATCGACTGTGCAAAAATACTAATACTAGGCTGTAGTCCTTAATGCAAACTAAAGGCACCCCTCCTGAGAGTGTTCAGTGATAAATGATGACATGCAGAAATCTGAAGTGGCTCCTCATCTTGTGCTCATATTTTACTAGCCACAAAGTTTGTGGCACAAAGGATTAAATATTGATTCTAATTTATTTGTGTTGTTGGATTTCAATGAACTGAGTCCCTTATTGTTTTAATTGATTGCTTTAGTGGTTGTTGCCCATGCAGTATGGTAGAAACTATTAAAAATTATACTGAAACATATGTATATGTACCTTAAGTTTTCATCTTCTATTAACGAAAAGAATTAATGAATATCAAACTCGACCAAATTACTTGACGCCTCAGTAATTGAAATGGTACATCAAAAAGGTTCAGTTTAGAACTTACATTTTTGTTGGATTCCTTATATGGAAATTCCGGAAATACGAATGTGGTTTTTTGGCTTAAAGCAAAATTGAATACAAACGATATTAAGATCGTTGGTAAAGAGGGCATGACAACATGGAGGAGAAAAATCAATAATTTCTAATATTCTGGCAAAAATCAGAATTATTTCAAATTAATTGACGTTTGTAGAACACTGTTCTAATAGTAACGATTTTATTATCATTTAATTTCTTAATAATTTGTTTAGTTTAACTAGTTTCTCAGTAAGGGAAGTGAAATTCCACTTTAGAATCAAAATCGAGTTCAAAAAGAGCCTCCAAAGAGTCCCTGTTTTTGTCAGGAATTACATAGCTCTTCTGTAAAACTTACCTGTGGCGTCACTAATGATTTTAAATTAGTTTCTTCAGAAGCCAGCTTCAATAACAGCGATATGAATGTTGGAGTGCTTTTGGCTTGTCTAAATGTTTTTTCTCGATCCCTGCATGAAACACGAGAGTTACTTTTGAAATCTGATGGAGATTAGTAATTTTGGCTTTGTAATAACTAATCCCTTATCAAATAAAAAGTGAGCTCTATGTTGAATTTTTAAAAAAATAAATAATCTACCAAACTGGGCTTTTAATGAATAGAATCAAGTTCTACCAGCAAGGTGAAGTTATCCATCTTTAGTGCGATTGTCGAGTTACCGGTATATCAATAGAGGTGTTTGGATTGTCGTTCCACCACACAAGGCATAGCTAAGAATCCTAAAACCGAATCAGAGTATATAAAGAAATGTAAGGATATAAAACAGCCAGTCTCAGGTTTACGAATCCCGTGTCAAAATAAGCCTATGCCTTACACGTTGGAGCATAATAAGATGAAAATATTACTGCAAAAGCTGTGAGAAATCTACTCCATAAGTTGATTGGAAGGAATAAGAATATAAGGTTTATTCTAATGACGAATTCTGAACTTGGTAGAACCTACATTGGTACTGTACATACTCGAACGAAACCTAGTTCACAACAATCCAACAACTCCTTCCTCAAAGCCAGGTGATATTTTGATTTTCACAAATGGTTCAGAACTTGTCGTTTGTGCTGTTGGAACGAATCTCTGGCAGTTTGATTATTGTTACCAGAATCGGTCGGAATACAAAACCTGTAAATGCTTCTGATACTTTATGATAGTCGTAAGTGGATTTTCAGAGAAATCTATCGTAGTAGACCAAGTTCATTAGTGCAAATGCAATCCCAAACCATAAAATTACTCTCTCCGTGCTTAAAAATTGTTTTCATTTTCTTGAAGTCAAAGGCTTTCTCTCTCTACCTTTAATCCAATAGTTTCTACTGTTTGACTCCAAAAAAATTGAATTTGCTATGATAAAAAACAATACATCTTTTCAGAATGTAGATGGTTTAATGAGTTGTCTTAATGTTCATAAAAAGATAGCATCTGACTGATCCATCAGAGATCAGGTTTTAACCTATGCTATGACAAGTACTGTCCTTTTATCCTTTGTAGCCCGCTCTATTGAGCTAATATCTCACATTCTGGATAATTTTTTTACACTTTCACCTTATTATGATCTGATGTACTCATATTTATGAGATTTTGTTCCCTTTTTGCACGTTTTCACGTACCAGACGTTTTCTATCTCTGTGTTTTTTCATGTCCACTGAATATTATGCACAATTTTTATTTTCTTTTGATCAAGAGATTGTGTATTACGCGAAAACAATTGTTTCTGTAAAAATAATTTGTTTGCACTATAAATTTATAAATTAGATTGTTCGATTTTGCAATTTCCTTTAATTGAAAAAAATAAAGCAAAAAATATTTTTTATCATAATAATCGGTTAATCTAGAACAAGAAATTATTAAACTCACTTTTTTTCTCCGAAAAAGTTAGTACACGAATAATTATTTTAGCTATTATAAGTACTTTTATTTAGGGTTATAAACAAATTATTATCATTTATAAGTAATCTTTATTGCAACATTTCTTATTTACCAGCTTGATTCTAAATTAATTAGAGCATTTAATTTTATGATATTCATTGTTTAAATAATTTCACGATATTGTGAAAGATGATATACGGATATAAATAGCATTTGAATTTTAAAGAAATAATGTAAATGTTTAATTTAAAAAGATGTAATGATTTGGAACGAAATTTTCGTTCACCGACCTCCACTGAAAAGGATCTATGGGGAGGTTTGTTTTTCTTTTTTAAGTGAGAGTAAGTCGATAGCTGTGATCTAATTAAATCGGTTATAATAGCATAAGTGGGATTTTGGAATTTTTAAATTTCCTTAAGCTGAAACTTGTTTTGTAAATTAGTACCCGAAACTGTGATCTTTCTACTTAAATTATACTTAATATATTATTTATGAAATAAATTGATTAGGAATCGATATATTTTTGTGTCGTCTCAGAAAGTGATCACAGAATGTTGATTCCAGTGCCGCTCCGAAGGGAAGGGTACAGCGTGGTTGTTTCCATTGTCATATTTAAATTAGGTTTATAAGTTATTTGGAGATTGGACCGGCTTATGATAAAGTTGTAAATTTTAAACCATTAGACTTGTGTTAGGTAAGACGAGAGTTATTTGGTTGTTCAATGAATAATTTATGCACTTTTTACACTTAGTAACATTGTATTACTTCACTAGTTCTTTTATTATTATTAATCAAAGTGTTGCTACTTGTTTTTAAAATCAAGTAGGTCGTTTTGATCTAATTTTTGTAGATATGTACAATAGCAGTATCTTCTTTTTCATGATACTATAAGCAGCTATGATTATGTTTGTTTTGAAAATCCTCCTTGATTCACTAAGTGAATGAATTAAATCGAGATAAGTTAAATAGAATTTTTTATGATAAATTAAGTAACAAAATAAATTATATGTTTTCTGCAATTATGATCATACCCATACTTGATAATAAGTAGTTAAGTTACTTATAGTTTTTTTTATCAAAAAAGTTATCTTCTGAACTTTTTGTTTTTTAAAGATACGGTGATTTGGTTAGAATTACTAATTTTGTTGACAAATCTTTACACAACAATGACTCCAGAAAAATAAATAACAGCATATATCTGATTAACTGATTCAATAATTTATAGGTTATGAGGTTTCAAGCACTTTGTTTGTCCATTTTTAATTAACTGTGGTTTATTAGCGATATTATCAAAATATATAGTTGATTTAACCCATATATCTATGCCTTCTACTATGTTTTTGGCTATTTAAAACAAAGACTGGTAGTATAAGGCCAAATATTAAATCTCTGGAAGTTAGAAGCAATTTTTAAAAAGAAGATTCATGATTTTTTTAAAGATGTATCAGCAGACTGAAAAATGAGTAGTATTTCTGTGTGAAAATGATTTTTGTGGCAAGTAGTTTGCTTTAGGTATACAAATAATTTAATAATTCTAACTTGAAAGCATTGTGAAGTGCGAAATTGTATTAAGTTAATAAATTCATTATAACTGAGTTTCATTTATAGTTAGCTATAAATGTGTTCTGTGGAACTTAAACAGGCATCAATGTGGAATGATAATTGGTCTTCTTACTAGAAGTATCTTCATATGAAGAAAAAAGGAATCTTTTTGAAATATAAAGTGGGAGTTTATTTAGCAAGCAAGTGAGAGTTTATTCAAAAGCACCATTTTTTTAACATCAGACACTAAATTTGACCGACACTCTATGTAGGTATGTAGTTTTAATAAAATAACTGGACTGAAGTTGTTTAAACAATGTAAAAAACTGGAGACGGATTGTAAAATGTTCTTTCATCAGTAATGGTTTGTTTAAATAATCCCTTTGCTGTTCTGTGGAATAAAGTTCTGAGAAATTATTTGTTACATGCCATGTTAGTTTTTGCTATCTACCATTTGAAGAAATTGTATCTTTATTTTCACCTATTATTCACTCAATATCTGGCGCAACAAACCCATGTCTAGTACACAGTGATATTTATTTTTCTCAACTAATTTATTTTTAGGCTCCATTCTCCATTTCCAAATAAATATATAAATAATTGCACTGATAAATGTTTATATTGAATGTATGATATGATATAAAAAATAAGTAAATAATGTGAAAGGGTCTGACTGACCCACCTGTCGTGTTTTGGGTTAAGACAAATTGAAACTATCTCCTTATGAGTGTCATTTAAGGAAGTTCCACTGTATTCGTACTTTTACAGTGTGTTGATTTTTTTGTGGAGACTGGGTAAGGAATAATGTGAGGATTGGAAATATTTGTTATTTATAATCTTTTGTTCAGAAGATTTGAAAGAGATAAAATTATTGTGATATTAATCCATTTTTCTAAACCAATAATTTCCTGTCCTAGTAGACTTAATATTTATAAATTGTGGATTAACATATTTATTAATATGGGTGTCATATGATCTCTTATTTTTTTAAAAACTCAGCTTTGTTAACTTCCTCTTGATTTGATTGTATAATATAATAATGTTAGATGTCTTTAAGATGGGTTAAAATAGTTCTACTTTTACATTATTGTTTCATACGTTTAGGGGGTATATCCTATATTATATTGTCATAGCTAGAATATTTACTGAAATATTAATTTTTGTATTTTATTGAAGATAATCTTGATTTTATATTATTTATATTAATAAAATAATTTTGTTTTTAGGGTTGAAGTTCATTTAAACATGGAACAAATTCAGGAGGATTTGAATATATCAGAAGAGCAAGAAGAGGAGGAACAGATGCATGGAGGAGAAGGTATACAGCAAGGTGCTGAAGTTGTTGGTGATCCTGATTTAGTCGATGATATAGGAGAAGAAATGCAGGGAAATGAAGTTGAAGGAGAAGAAGTTGAAGATTCAATGGAAGGTGAAGCTGCCAATATTGAAGACGATGCTGAAGGAGTTGATGAAGCTTTGAATGGTGGTAGTGGACCTTTGGAAGCTATAGATGGATCAGATATGCAAGAACAGCAATCATTAGATCATGCCGGAGTTTTAGTAAATGAAGGTAACGAACAAAATCAACCAGCAGAATCAAATGAAACTATCCGAGAAGTTGAACCTGAATTTGCTGGAGAAAGTATACCGCACAAAGAAATCGAATTACAAAAGAATTTGCCTACTCTGCCAGTGGATCAAGCAGCTATGGAAGTAGATAATGACCAGTCTGGATTAAAAGATGTTCATATGAAGGAAACTCCCGAAGCTGAACCTGAACCTGAACCAAGTCTTCCATCTCAGGATCAGGTATCAAGAATGGAATCAGAATCTTCCCTAGATCATGATGCACTTCCAGTCTCTGAATTGAGCAGATTGGCTGGTGCTTGCCTAAGTGTTAGTCAGCAAGCTCATGAAACATTAGAAAACAAATCAAAACTTGAATGTGTAAATGATTCTGTTCCTGTTGAACATCTAAACAAGGAAGTAAATTTACAGAAATCAGGACCAGAAAGACTAAGTGAAGAAGGCTCACAGATTTCCAGTATAATGAAAGATGCCTTACCAATTATTATGAAAGAAGAACCTGAGTCACACCACGATAATCCCGACCCAATGCAAGAACATTTAGCTTTAAAAGCTGCTGAAACTTTGCACCTTTCGTTACCAAAGAAAGATGAACCAGTAACAGATGATTTAGCTACTCTAGCAAATGCAGCATTGACTTGTGATCAAGCCAATGGCAGTAAACCAGAAGAACCTGTGAAAAAAGAGCCTGTGTGGTGTGATGTTGGTATTATCAAGGGGAATTCTTATCATGTTACATATTACCATGAACCTCCATTTTCTCATGATCCTGAACATGAAAATATAACAACTGACAATTTACCTGACTTTACTAACAGCTTTAAAATAGACCTGGAACCAGGTACAGCTTATAAATTTAGAGTATGTGCTATCAATTCTTGTGGGCGTGGTCCTTGGAGTGAAATATCTGCTTTTAAGACATGTTTACCCGGCTATCCTGGTGCGCCTTCCTCTATAAAAATATCAAAATCTGCTGAGGGAGCTCATTTATCTTGGGAGCCTCCTTCAAATCCAGCTGGAAATATAATTGAATATTCTGTTTGCCTTGCAGTCAGAAACACAACACAAGCTCAAACTGAACAGAAGGGGCAACAGTTGGCTTTTGTTCGTGTCTATAGTGGACCTCAAAATCAAACAGTCGTTCCTAACGCCTCCCTAGCTGCAGCCCATATTGATACTACATCAAAGCCTGCCATTATATTCAGGATAGCTGCAAAGAATGAGAAAGGCTTTGGACCTGCAACTCAAGTTAGATGGCTACAAGACGTTGTCGCCTCTCCCACAGGTGGTGTAAAAACCATGCTTAAAAAGACTGAACCAATAACACCTCGATTACCTGCAACAAAAAGGAAAATTGATGATTATTAAGACAGTTTCATAAAAGAAATTGTGCAATACTTCTGTTAAATTAGAAATTTTAAATCTAACTATAAGAAAGAGACTTATGTTTCAACTGAGAAAAAGGAATAATATTTCTTCTTTCAGTGAAGTGATTGATTGTTGCAGACTTTAAAGTATATGTAAAGTATTTCAACTTGAGTTTCAGTCTTACCTCTAACTTTTGTTGTTAGTAACTCCTTTATTTATAAATTAAAGGTTTTTTCAGTACAATTAGTTCTGAGTTGATTGGTTCTTTATTTTTGACAGTAGATTATTACATCATTAAGGGTAATTAAATCTTATATTTTTATAATTTGATGGGTAATGTTACTGACATGATCAGTAATTACCACATTATTTTAGTTTTGCTTTAGCGCTATTGATTATTTCTAATTATATTGGAGCAGACCATATTCATACAATATTGATCAATTGAAACTGTTCTGTCAATTATTCTAAGATCAAAAACAGTAAAAATATTAGTCTCTTAAGTAGTGGTCTGCTCAAATTATTTGTATATTAATGCTTGTTGTATAATTTCTCTTTTGTATTAAGGTTCCCATGCATGAACGAACTATTATACAAAAATTGGCCACTGTATAATTCTGTCGACCATGATGGTTTGAAGTGTAGGGAAATTGTTTTACTGAAAATTTTTTGGCATTTATACTGTTGTATGTACGGTGAGTTTGTTGTGCAACAGTTCGATCGTGTACAGGATAATAGTTTAAGGTTAAAGCCCTAAAACTTAGGGCCTTTAAGCTTATTTTTCTGTATGATTAAATTTGAAAGTAATTCATTGATTGTTTCTTTAGTAGAAAATAATTTCTTACTTTTTTAATAATTATTTATTGTATAAACAATAAACAAACTA
>NW_027109758.1:526491-536346 GCF_000696795.3 Halyomorpha halys
ATAATTTTCCAAATTATGATCAATTGTATAAAAATTGTATAATTTTGATAAAAATAGTCACAATTACAAAAATAATTGTAAAAAGAATATTGTGAATTATTAGATTAAATTATTTGCTTAATTTTTTTGTAATTTACTGTAAGTAGTTTTGAAAATTAATAAAATACTTTTTTATTGTAAATTAAATGCATTGACTGATTTCTTTAGCCCAACACAAAACCTTTGCATGATGATCTTTTTTCTCATAAAATTCCTTACCTTATTAACATTATTAATGCTATTATCATTGTTATTAGAATTTGTTTGAATGTATTTATTCTCTTGGTTTTATATTCTTATTAATAATCTGTATTTAGCCAGTACTTTTCAGTTATTTAAAGTTTAAACAAGAAAACAAAGTTCCTCTTTTATGACATGTCTAGCTTAAGCCATTGGGAGTAACTAACGTTTCAGTATTAAAGGAAAATCATGGTCTAATATCTCTGTAGGCTAGATTGGTTGTCAGTTTATATATTAGCTGATTTTATTATTGATATAGAAGCAAAAAAAAAAGTGGTACACTTTGTTCTCAATAAAGAACGATTATGGCCACATATATTCGGAAGCTTTTTATTAAATGGTCACGCTTCATACCTATGGGTCATATCACGGTGTATATCCTAAAGCTTTCCTCAATGAACTTTCTGTCTTGTTTTGTTTTTGTTGCTAAATGTTATTTATAAAGGACAGAGAATATCTTAAGTTTTTTTTTCTAATTCTAAAATTATATTAAAAACTTAGATCTGGGATTGTTTTTTTTTCCCTACGCCACAGGAAGTGGGCTATTACGCCATTTTCCCTCTCGCAGCCCAATACAATTTTATTCGTCCTCTTAGTTCGTCCGTATCTCGCTCAATATTCTCCAGACCAACACACCCCAAAAGATGGTCCCCATCCATGTCCCCCATGTTGCATAGAGGACATTTCGGGGAATCTACGATGCCAATTCGATGGAGGTGTTTTTGGAGCAGATCATGTCCTGTCACTAGCCGAAAACAGGCCACTCTCTCAGCTCTGCTAAGATTGCCTGGGATTCTTTTTTCCTTATCCAGTAGGCTCTCCCACTTATTTCCTTCCGCTTGAACTTTGTGTCTAGCACTTGTCCTGTCCTTATAATAAGCGCTTATAAGTGATTTCACTGTTCTGTAGGAAAGTAGATCTGGGATTGTAAAAACTATTAGGACAAGAAAAAAATGAGTAAGTCAATTATATATGAATATACTATATAGTCGATTATAAATGAATATATATAATGTCAAGTCAATTATATATAAATATATTATATAGATTCCAGCCTCTAGGGCCTGTAATAAAATGAATTAGATTTTTTAAAAAATAGCTGAAAAGAAAACAGATTTTAGTATCTCCCTGTTTTTTTATTTTATTATATTTTTAAATTTTACATGTTTTTTATAGTTTTTCTAACCGTTGTTTCCTTGCCCACAAAAACACAAAAAGGGTTTTTAAATTTGACTGGTAGATCTTGAGATTAGTGCATTAAAAAAAAAATCTATAGATTTATGAAACAGTATAGATAGATAAAAAGATGCGAGTGTTTGTGAGAACTTGCATGGAATATTTAAAAAATAATCATGGTTCTGAAGAGGAATACGCTGTAACTTTGCTAATATTGGTCCAATTTAGATTTTTTTGTTTTGTCTGGTGGAGAATTTAATTATTGTTTTGAATAATTTGAAAAACAATTATTTTTATGATGAGAGATAGTTGACCGTGGATGAAATATATGAGGAGAAGATGGTTGGGGCATGTGGTCAGAATATAACACAAATATGTTGAAATAACTAATTTAATCATGCCAACGTTTCGGCCAGAATTTCTAGCCTAAGAAGAAAGAACAAGATTATAACCAATGAACACAAAAAATAAAGTATAAACAGAATGACATAAAGTAAATAATTGTACAGAATGAAATTAATAAAATTAAAGTGATGAAAGAAGTGGAAAATAAAACTTCTTTCATGAAAAAACAATTTTTTTACTTGGCTTGATTTTTTCAATGTTGAGGAAGGAGTCACTGTCTGATTAAAGTAATAATAATAATTGCATCATGTTAATGCCAATTAACTTGTTTCAATTCATAAAACTGTTTGCTTTAATAACATATAGTCTACGAATGTTATTTCTTTTCTCTTGAGCTATTAAATATTTTGTTTGTTATATTGAACTTTTTTTAGTTAATAAAAACTAAACCTATGAAAATAATTTTAGAACTGTTTAAATTACTAAAGATTCTTAAAGAATTAACATGATTATGGGACCAAGAAGTAAGTGGTATTCCTTCACTCAGCCTCTGGGGAGTTGCTGAGTGACCTATGAAGCTTTAGGAGAGATTTTGAGGACATTGCAATAGGGTCAGTCCATATCTGTTCCATAGCTCCTTCCTGCTAGAGGAGAAACCATTTTTTTTTTTTCTAATGATGTGTTTATTTATATTTATTAGTTAACAATAACAATGATAAGTACACTACTTTTTTTTTATGTACATTTTAGCCAGTTGTGGATAAATTTGTTATTCATATCAAAATTGTCTGCAGAAATATGCCTTAATACACACAAAAAAGAAATTATGAATTATGGTACTACAATTCTTCAAATACAATAGATTCTTACAAATTTACCTGATTTATTATAAACTTTCTAAGTTATTTTTAATGGAACAATCAATAACATAAGATATATATATGAGGAGGTTAATCGTAAAGGGGTACAAGTGACAATTTTGCTATCAATTAATATAAAAGATCAGAAGCTTACAGGAAGAGAACTGCAGGTGAGATGTATTATTCTGTTAGTACTGGTAGCAATTTTGAGGGAAAAAATTAAAGAACGTTGAATGGCAAAATTGTCTTTATTTAATAATTATTAAAATTATTAATTATTTAATGATTATTATATAATCTAGGGCTAAGGTTATAAAATTCTTAGTACTTATTTTTTTTCTTTTCAAGGTAAAAAACTCTTACACTTGTTTTCTCTTTTATACTATCTTTTGTGCAACATTTTGGAAATATTGTCTACAATAATGTCAGTCCATCAATAAATTATTACATTAGAAGAAGTTAGCTCTTATCAACCTTTGCATTCACTTTTAGATTTACACCATTTGCAATTATATTAACATATTGTATATTGATTACAATCACAATATGACTTGAGAAAAGCTGATTATTTTTATGTAATTATCTCAATTACTTGATGTACCCTTTAGAGGAATCTGTCCTGATGATTAAATTTTATCATATCTTTATTCTTGACATTGATGTTGTTTTTTCCCCATAATATTTAACAAAATATATTATTCATATGTATTGCTTCAATTTTTAATTATACATAATTTTTTGTAGACTTCTATTTACATCTCACACTCTTGCAACTGCTTATTTATTTATTTGAAAGGGTTTAGTCTGATTTCGTCCTTTCTTGTTAAAATATATTTGGGGCCTTATACTGATTATTGTTAAATTTTCATTTTGTTAATGATGTCAGCATAATGTTGACTCATTCTTTTTATATCTGATTTGAAGTTTACTACATAAATCTACTATATAGTAGGTATATGTATACATTACATGATGCCTAAAATGTTAAGAATATAAAATAAAGATGATAAGAAGTGATGAGGGTTTCTTTTCCTGAAAAGAAAAAAAAATAAGTATAAACAATTGTATACCCTTAGCCACAGGTTATATACAGAAGGCTATTAAATAAAGGCTATTTTGCCATTGAACTGAAGAAATAAATTATAATTATTAATAATAAAAGGAACTATTTAAGAAGAATTAGTATTCATAAAAATGAAACCACTTGAAGATTCTGTGCAAAAAGGGCTCCATAACAACAAGTTATAAATCAATTCCTAGATAATGGATCAAGATATTGTCTCTTCCAAATGAAGAAATTAAACAGAGTAAATGACCAAGTTCTCCATCTTATTTAATAATGGCTGATGAGCGTATGGACTCTTCTTGAACTCATATCCTCAAGCTTTGATTGGCCCAAATAGGTTGGCTATAGTTATTTAATATAATATATTTCTTTTATACCAATAGAAATAGTGTTATTTTTATTATAATCTTCAAGATGAAATATTTCTAGTGATATAAAAATACAAACTAGTTCATAAAAGTGAATGCAAACTTTAGATCTTTTGTACTTGTCAAATGAAATTACAACCATTTTTTTCTAATCCCTCTAAAACAGAAAATAAACATGAATTAATAAATGCATTATGTGAAGAACATTATTCAAAAGGAGTACTACGTTTTTCTACTGTGGGTACTTAAAGGTTTTAATAATAATAATGATACTTTATTTATTCTGGGACGAGTCCCTTTAGAATAATACAGAGAAATCAACAGATGAGGGCTGAGGAGCCTCAGAGATACTTAAACAAAAATACAAGAAATATAAACAGTCATTATAAAAAATAATTATAAGTTACTTTCTCACTTTTATCAGTTGAACAATAAAAAAATGAATAAATAAAAAAGAGAAAATAAAACTATGTTAATAATTAAGAATGATAGTTTACATACATATTAACAATTATATTGATTTACAATTTTATGGGGTCTGAATGCATAAGAAATGATTGAACAGGTGGGATTTAAAGGTAGGAAGGGTATTGGAGAGACGAACATTGGAAGGGATGGAGTTCCATAAGGATGGGGCTCGAATAATGAACGATCTATCGAAAGCAGCAGTTCGGTGAGCCTTTGTATAGAAATCTGATGACCGGGAACGGGTCTTAGTGAAATACTTATCTAGGTATTGAGATTCTTGCTCTGTGGAAAACTCTTATTGTAATATCTGGAGGTGAGGGGCCTCTGCGAGTTGGACAGCCAGTGAACTTTATAGTAGCACATATGGAAATGGCCTGAGAAAAAACAGTACCCAGCGACTACTTCTCCAGACATGATGAAGTTAATTTTTAGATGAGGAGATCCCATATTCAGCTCCTCTTCAGTCTTCTAAGGACGTTACTGGGTATGACTGCTGTAGCCTCAGAGGAATCTAAGGTTTCACTGAAATTATAATTTTTTCTGTAAAGATCCATTTATTACACTTCCTTGGTGGGGACCCTTCTCAGGCACCTGGGGCACTGTCCTTTGTCCTCCTAAATTCACCTCTGATTAAGGTACTTGAAGTATGAATTAATTGTTGTTCACAGTTGCGAAATATATCAATATATCAGGCCAAAATATTTATAAAAAATCTATGATGTAAACGAATTATTGTAATAATATGCTTAAAAGTATTAAAGATTATAATAGACAAAATATTAAAAAATGAATGAAAAGAAATTTATAATTAATCTTGAATAACAGTTATAAAAATATATACAAAATTTATGAAAATTTATTTGGGTATTGAAAAAATACCAGAGCTGGTACTATTATTCTGCACTTAATCATTTACCCCCATTGTATAATAAACCTTGGCTTCGTCTGATTCTATGGTGGTGGTAGAAAAAACAATTATGAATATTCTATATGTAATTTATTTTCCAAATCTAACTTTGTTTTTAATATTGGCTATTGGGCTTATCAGTATGCTGTGTTCATCAGTAAGTCAACACAGTTGGGCAGCCGCTTGCAATTTTTTTCAAGTTAATCTCTTTCAATCCTATTATTACTGTGTATGAGTTGGTGAGAAGCCAAGAGGTATGAGTGGCAAGTTAGCAAATAAGATTTATTCTCGCCATCTACCTCTGCCTTAACCAAATTTTGGCTTTAGGATTGGCAAAATTGTGAAATTATCTATAATTATTTGTTAATTACCCCACCCTCTCCTTTAGTAAATACATAATTTGGTAATAAAAGTGGATGTATTTTTTATGAGCTTTTTTATGTTGATATTATATTTTTAATTGTTTAAACATGAGTAAGTTATTTGATGAATTAAAAAATATGATTGAAATGACTTCATAATTTAATGATTATTTGTATCTCTTATATTTTTATTATTTCATACATTTTTAGAATCTGTAAAATTAGTATAAAACAATAATTTTATGATCTAGTATATTTTTTCAGAAATCCATAACTCATTTGAGGAATTATGTATGTATATTAAATATTATTAATTAATTTAATAAGATAAATATAACAATGTACATATATTATAATTATATGAACTATAATAATATACATATATTAAAATGAATATAATATATTTATTAGAAATTAAAAAAAAAAGTTTTATATGTGAGTTAAAATCGTCATTATAGTAAACCAATGTGGAGATTTTTTTATAATTTTGTTTGTTCTTTTTACCATGGAGCCGCGTAAATTTTTTTTTCATGATAGTTGTAGTTGGTAATGCCACTTAAGAGTTTGGCGGTTATCAGTCTTTCGCGCTTCTCGGTACCGATGGCTTCTTCAAAAATGTCCGATATTCTTAGAACTACCATTCCACAAAATTTTGAGTACATCCAGCACCGTGGAAGGCTGAGGAGGCAGAGCAAGATGAAGGAAGAATGGATGACGGAATGGGAAGAACTCATAACGAATATAATGGTGAGCATTTTTGTTTAATATTTTAATTTCATGACAGTATCTCTGAGTCATTTCTCAACTAAAATATTTTTCATTATTGATTAGTATGTAGTAATTTAACTAGTAGGAGAGTTCTATCAGTTGTCTATAAAAGCATGTATTAAGCCAATACCCACATCTTTGTAATATTCCATGTAATGGGACACTCTATAAAACTATTTTTTGCAATAGTTTGGTTATATTAAAAGTAAAAAATAAATAAATATTTAATGTCTTTGGGGAATTTCGACGAAGGAGGGAAGGGTAAAATTTAATTAAGTTTGGTTTAATTTAACGAACAGATTCCATTACTAAGATGGCTTTGTATTAATTATTCCAATATCATTTTGACGTTTTATTTAAAAAAGCGTCTTTTAATTAAAATTAAATTTTAATTATTGTAATTATTCTTCTATTATTATTTCCGAGATATTTAATCTCATTCCGAGTATTTTTTTTAAAGATTGCTCTAATTTGAAATGAATTTATTTCTTAATATGAAGCAGGATGATGTTTGAAAACAAGAAACTTTATTTTTTATATTTTGTTGAATATAAAGTATTTACCCATTAAATATGAAACACAGATGTTGCGCCATTATAAACTTTTTTTCTGGAAGGGAATATTTTTAAGAGGTTGTGAATTTTGGTGGGAACCATACTTTTGTGGGGTTTTAATTTGGAGGGAATTTCAGAACAAGGATTAGAGAGAAAAACACTAAATTACTTATATCTGGTGTACAGACATAAAGAAAAAAATACAGGGATACATTTTTATTAAGTAAGCAGGACGATGAAGTTTTGTGGATGAGAAGTATCGCTGTGGAGGTATTGGGGGCCATCGTCCTTGTGATTAATTAAATAAAAAAAAATAAAATAAAATTTTAGCTAATACAGACTAAAATTTATATTAAAGTTCTGAAACATGTCTTGGTAAAATTATTTTACTATCCCAAAACTTATATAATTCTGTTCAATAGGCCGAGATAATTTTTAAAAAAAGACCTATAAAGGCATTAATTTCAAATAGGATAGTTTTGAAATTGATATTGATAATATTTTCAAGACCGAAAATTTTGTTGATTCGTATTAATTTTTCTCTTTTGTATTTTGTGTATCTGGTAACATCTAGCGTAGAAGAAGTACTCTAAAGATTACTCCATCTAACGGCCTAAACGTAGGCCCCCGCAATATGAAAATATTGCGGGGGAGAGGAGAGGTGTTCTGGTGATGGTGATTAATCGTGGTACTGTCATAGTCTCTACCTTCATGTATATACTTTCTGTCGTGACAGTACGGCCGTTCGTAGCCGAGTGAGTTAAAGCGCCAACATTGACTAGCTCGTGAATGCAACGGCGCTAGTTCGAATCCGGCTTAGACGGTCGATTTTTATTTCTATGGCGGTTCCATGGAATAAAAATTTGAGACCTCCCACCACGGTTTTCTAACCCTCACCATCTAGGGTGGTGACCTGTAGATAACACCCCCTCCCCCTCCCGTATGTCAGAAATGACCAGGAAGGGGCCATAAAAAAAAAAAATAAAAAAAAAAAGTAGTCATACTATCAGGATTTTCTTCATAGTTGGTTGTACTATCAACATGTTAACGACCATGCCTAGATGGCTCGACAGCTAATTGGCACATGTAGCCATGACGGTGAACTGTCACAACTTATAAACCCATAACATCAACCGGATATATAACTTATAAAGTTGTATATTCACTGTTAATTATTTATCTTTTGTAAGGTTTGTTGTATGTAATATCAGTCTTTATGATTCATTACCCAAGTTAAAGCGAGATTTGGTTCATGTACAGCACGAAACAAGTTCCATCATACTTTCTCACTGTCGTGGTATTACCTGCTCGACAACTATCTGTCATGTTGACACAAATTTTTACACATAGCACAAATACTCTGCTGAGAGAGTCATTTTAAACATTTAGGTGAAAAGTCGTGGAACACAATAAAAAAAAGTTTATATTAATCTCTTATAGGAATATTTTACTTTATTTATTAAATCTGATTGTTTTCAATGGAATGATAATTATTTATTCAACTCCTTTATGAGTTATTTTAAAATAAAAGATAAGGAAATATATATTGGTTTCTAACCCCTTCAGAAAATAATGAGGGTGGGTAGATATTGCCTTGCTCTTCCCTTAACGCCGGCACCTACGGTCACAAATCCTTATCATTACCCAGGGTGTGAATTTTTAAAAATAATTGTACCGTTTTTATGAAACATTGTTATTATATCATAATCCTTATTATTATGGGCAGAGTATTTTCTCGGAACCTAGTAAGCCGTCGTGTTGAAGAAAGGAGTTACTCCTTGCCCTGAGAGAACAAGATAACTGCACGAACCGTGCCTCTAATTGGATAATCAAGTAAAGAGATGTTGGATTAAAGGTAAACAACTTGGCAAGCTAACACCATTACTCTAGCCGTTTCTCCTCGCTAAGATAAATTGTTAGAGGAAAACATACTCAATAGGATTAGAGTATACACATCAAGCTCAGATAACAATTTAAAATAAGGTACTTTACTAAAATAGTTCACGGTTAGCTTTTTTGTATTTATTTAATCAGTAAGTAGTTTATTTAACATTATTTTATCGAATAATTTGCGGTCATGTAACTAAGTCAATTTTTTATTTTTATTTAAATTCATAATTATTACCTTGAATCATAACCTTGAACAGTGTTCCACCTTTACGCTATGAGTCCGCTAAGCCCAACGATGCATAGGGCGCCTAACTCCTGTGATCGATAAATTGAATTGAATCGATTGTGAACTAAGATGTACTTTCCCCAGAGTTTCTTACGAAAAGTCATTTCTTTAGTTCAAATTTGTTTTGAAACATCAAATGGAATGATTTTTAATTTATTAAAATGCAGTATATTTAGTCATAGAAAATAATTTATTTATTAGAAATGCTTCAAAAGAGATTGAGCAATTCATCACTGATTTCGATAGAAAGTGATCTACTTATAGAGACTTCTTGATTTTAACGCTTTTGCTTATTTTGCTTCTTGATCTAAAAATCAAGAAAAGTACTTCTTTTATGTTTAACTCTTTTTTAAATGTTTGTTACTTTTCAATGTCTGTTATTTTATATTGAAACCTTATTTTAGAATATTATATTCTATCTCACTTAAGGACGCTGGCAATAATGACAAAATAGTTCAGTCACACATATTTATATAAAATATAAATGATTAAATAATAATAATTATAACAATAAATAAAAAATGTG
>NW_027109758.1:542882-555815 GCF_000696795.3 Halyomorpha halys
GATCATACAAATAATGGAAACTTTTGTAATAGATTGTCCCTGAAGATGGCCGAATTGGCCGAAACGTTGGACGTGTGAATGAAATAAATGTTTTGAGACTATAATTTGGATAGTGTTTTTGAATTATTTAGTAAAAAATTTGCCAGTCTCAAGAAAGAAATTTAAAGATTATAAATAAATAGATATTAAAATTAATATAATTTTAAGAGAAGAGGAGGGATATGGATTCGGCATTATGGCATAGATATTTTTTTAAATTGTCATTATTCATGGATGTATTTTTTATTTAATGTGATAATTGGATATTTATAAAAATAAGGAATAGGAAATATGGTTTTATCGGGTTGTAAAATAAGTTGGTAGCGTTTTTTACTGGTGATTTCAATAAAAATTTCCGATTCTTATAAATATTTTAGTTAATTATATATGACACATTTTGATCTATTACATGTTGCCATCTTTCAGCTAATTTCTCAGGTTTTTGCGCAATGAACTCCTCTGTGCGTTTTGCAGCCCTCAGGCGAAAAGTGTTTCCCGTTAAGAGAGTTTTGAAGGACCCGAAATAAGTGAAAATCTGTCGGGGCAAGGTCTGGTGAATAGGGTGGGTGGGGATCACATGCTTTAATTTGGTCATCAACAGTTGAAGGACGACCCGAGCGCTTTGCGTCTTCCAAGTCATAATTTCCGGTTCTGAACCGAGCAAACCACTTACGGACGGTGCTTTCTCCTGAGGCATCATCGCCATACACACTGCAGATTTTTCTAATCGTCTATGCAGCGGATTTTCCTTTTCGGAAATAAAAAATCATTAAATGAATGAATTTTTTTCTCTTCCATTTTGAGCAAGCAAAATACCACTTAAAGATAAGGAATGTCGGTTGAAACGTATGCATAAAAGCACCTTAACTAATCCTTTTTGTAGAATGTATAAACATTATTGACCGAGTAAACATGATTTTATAAACACAGAGTGTATTAAAATGAAATATTGAAAAACGTTACGAACTTATTTTACAACCCAATATATTAGATAGTCAATATTTATTAATAATAGTGTTCAATATTTTCAAGGGTCATGTATTCTTCTATGTAACAACTGTGAAAATTAAACTTTATTAAAGCTTCGGTTATTCTCTATTTATTCATTGAATCATGTTTCCCCATTTTGAAAAATGATTCCAAGAATCATAAATTAAATATTGTCAACAATCTTACAATTTTTGTATTAAGTATTTTTCTAATCAACATTTTTTTTTTAAGATCATTATGTAACAATATAATAATAAAAACAAAAATGAGAAACAAAGTAATCTTGAAAAATGTCTCCGATCTAATTTTTCTTTTCTCGCAGTATTATGTGCGGTAGAAACAGAAACGCTTTATTTAAATGGTAATTTTGATTTGGTTTCGATGCAGACCGGAATTGCTCAATTTAAGTGTAAAACCGTGGTTCCATGATAGTATCGATATCTGCCCGATATATAACTCCTTAGAAACCTGTCTCAAGTATAGTGAAATTAGAATAAAATATTTTGGGCAGAGGACCTATTCTCCAGTTGCTCGGTTTATTAAAAGGCTCTAATTAGAGAGCGTTCAGCAATTATGACAGGCTACACTGGAAAGAGCTCAGTTGGTTTATATGGGAGGGATTAATGCCATACAACTTTTGTTACAAGTTTGATATGATTGTTTTGTTTCTTTAAACATAATTATCGAATTGTTTTTGTAAATTATTGACTTGTTAAAAGCGTTGTTTATAAATCACATGACAATTTTTTTTTAAATTGTGCTATTTATGTGATTTAGTTAACATTTTCCATAGACTATGTGTTTTTAATTATTTCAATAGATCATTTTTTTGTATTTTTTTATAAATAAACACATTACATTCATTCATTCATAATTAAAAAAAAACATTTATTTTAAAATTTTGAAATTGATATCTATCTTATGAAAAACATAATGCTATAAAATAAAAATTTACATGGCTAAAATTTTTTTATGATATTCAGAGAAAGTAAAAAAAAATTATAATTTTATAATTATTATTATTGTTAGACTGCTCGTCCAAACTGTAATATTTAATGTAAAATAAACTGTCAATCAAATTACATATTCTTGTCATTACCACTAATGTATCTGTAATAAGGTTATTCATTTATAATTCAAAATTTTAAACATTTGAGATAATTTATAAATTAAATTTTTACTTTTTAGTATGCTGCATAGCTCGCTCGGAAGTAGATTAATTCCATTTGCCTAACTGCTCTGTGCTCTGTTTAGTCTAGGAACCTATACCTTGATACTTTTAAAATAAATATTGTTACGTGAGATCTAATTATATTTAAATATATATATATCACTAAATTACTTCCTAACTAATTATATTAAAATAAATACATCACTACAACACATCCTAACTAATTATATTTAAATATATACATCACTACATTACATCCTAACTAATTATATTTAAATATATACATCACTACATTACATCCTAAGCAATTATATTGAAATATATACGTCACTACATTACATCCTAACTAATTATAATTAAATATATACATCACTACATTATATCCTAACTAAATATATTTAAATATATACATCACTACATTACATCCTAACTAATCAAATTCTTAAACTTTCTAGCTATACCATCCTTTTCCATGTGTCTAATTACTTCATCACATTTCAAGAGCTTAAGAGTTTATTGATATATCCCTTATGAGGATTTCTTAAAATTCTCCAACATTCATCCAACAACCATTCGAACTAGTATTAAATAAATCAATGATTTTAACTAGTATATTGTTTATTTCCATTGATAACCCAATGTTGTTAAGAACATTAATGCTCTAAATCTAGAGGACCACCACTAGGTTAAAGACGGCGCTGGTCTCAACCCTTGTGCTCAACATCTGTGTAATGCTGAAAAGAAGTTGGCTGAGAAACTTTCCTGACCAAGGTGAAACCTTGCTATGTGTCATCCCTCTCAATAGATTCCTAATTTTCGGATAACAAATCCACAGATTGTCAGCATTAGTTTGGAGGGTGACAATTAATAATAAAAAACTTCCTTGCTCATATTAAATGCTAAATCGCGTAGTAATCCATAAAAGTAAATGGTGTATCACATATATTTTCGGTACGTTTCTAATAATTTATTGGAATAGAAATATCGGGGAAAAACTATTAAGAGGTATAAGCATCAAGCACAATTGTGGGTTTTTGAAATTTAGCGGCCAGCTTTACACATTAATAGATTTTTAGTGCTATTATAAATTTCGAACTTTTTAACAATATAATAAAGCAACTATAAAAACAAAATTTTATATTTTTATTTAATTTTTACCTAAAATATTTTTTATACCATTAAAACAGGTCTTTAATCGGTATGGAACACACATTTGGGTCAGTATCTAACACTTAAGAAAAATATCAATAATTATCAAACATAATTTATTTGTGTATTTCAAATATGCATTAAATTACTTACATCACGTAGGATTCGTTTATGTATTTCAGCAATATATGGAGAGCGGAGTCGCTCTGTAGTAAAGTTCTGTGGTGCTACCAACTCCAAGGGACCCTGGTTCGAATCAAACTATGGCAGATAATTATTTATTCTGTTACTGTAGCCATGAGTCAACCCTGTGGATTCAGGAGTTCTCTGGAGTCCATCTAGCCTCTATAATGTAGGCACCCTTAGAGGGAAAAATGTGGCGGTTGAGCGTGATTATGTACAATCACCTCCTTGTACAACCGTTATTCAAGAATCAGTACTTCGTCTCTAAGTACTGAACCTCTCACCCTTCATGAGTTCTAGTGTTACAAAGCATCATTTTCATTTTAGCTATGTATATAATCAGGGAATATAATTACAACATAAAAAATTGTAGAATTAGAGTATAAAATTAAATGATATTGAAATAAAAACTTATAATGTTGGAACTAACTTCCCCTGTTCCTAGTCCTTTTTATTTATTTTTTAATGAACAGTAAAAACAACAATATTTATTAGTCATTTAAATAAATAATTTAAATGTTATCCATTATAGTCTCAAAACCCAAAAATTCGTGTCAGTAACAGACAAAATCAATACTAATGTCATACCATATAATATGATATTTCTTTGATTCTAGATATTTTGATCATTATGTAATATACTATATATTTGTTTATGATTATTAGATGACGTGAAAGTTCATAGGTTTATACTAACGAGAATAGTTAAGAAAAATAATTTACTCAATTATTTGTAATGTACCAGTTATAGACGCTGTATTTATTACCAATGCATTTAAAGTTTTTGGTACCAGTATCAGCGGTCCCCTAATTTTGAATTTAGTTCTATATTTTCTTGAAAATTAAGATAAAAAATCTACATGTTCCAAGACAAAATTCATTTCTTTGGAACTGAAAACAATATACTGGTAAAATACAAAATTAAATCAGTTAGCTTCCTAACAGTTTCATTAACTCAGTGGTTGCAATGGATAAGCTGCAGTTACAGATAGACTTCCTCTGTGATCCGATCCTAGTCGAAGGTGAGTCCATTAGGTGATCTGTTATAGCAATGAGGAGAATTGGAGGCCACCTATAATCTTCAATATACATAGGTACAATTTCTGATACTAGAGGCTTTAAACTATGTGGTTATTTATTCCAAGTTACCTGAACAATGACTTGGGTCTCACAGACAGCTATGCTACAGCTTCATGTGATCTTCCATTCCCGAGGATGCCTGAATTGGTGAAACGTCATTTACTGCTATTTCTGAGACTTTATGTTTTGTTTTGAAATCTTGCTGTGTTAGTCTGAGAAATTCTTGAATTAATTAATGTGATTTTATTTCGAACTGCCTTCACAGTTTGTTTTTTTTTTTACTTAGCAGTCATAACTAATTGAAATCAATACGTTATGACCCCTTGAGCCGAGTAATATAAACTTTTTTAATAATGAGCGCGACATAGCTGCGATCCGGACGAGGGACAACTTGCTAATCTGGAGGAGAGGGGGTGGAGACTTAAGGCGGCGCTTCCTCGCCCGATTAGAAAAGTTTATAAACAGTGTTACCAACTTGGAAGGGTCACGTTGATGGATGGTGGGGTGAAATAGGCAAACTTGAACTTGATGAACAGTTTGTTCTACTCTTGATATCTCACTACATTGTTTAATCCAACTTTCTCGGAGCTTCTTATTTTCAGTAACTGGAAAAGTCTGCTGCTAAGCATTGTAAGAAATATTGATGTATACCTTTTTGAAACTTGTAATAAAACGAAAAAGGTTGTCAGGCCGTATTTTGACCATGAGATACTCCACCAGATAATCACCGAACTTGTAGGCTTACCACCTTCCTTCGCCCTAATTTACTAACTGTTTTAGTTGACTTTTAATTACTTTGGGGATTGGCGATCTAGAGGGCCTCTTATAATTCCTATGAACGACCTTTTGTAAATATTTTTTTAAGAGTTTGTAACTTTCCAAATATTGAATAAAAAAAAATGTTTGTATTATTTTATTTATTTCTGTTGAGAACACTAAAAATAGTGCTAATAAATAAATTTTCTAATCAGTGGAGCCCCAAAAGCTTGTGTTCGAGGCCCACACTTGGTTGGTTATAGGTCCTCACTTCTTGGCTTCTATAATTCTTCAATGATCATACTTTTAATTCCTTTTAAATCGGTCCGAGGTGATAAGAAATAAAAAGGAATCGATGTCTTTCCTCCTCTCCCAACATTTAAGAAGGGTTCCATAGTCTCTCTGAACCCTCCTGATATATCAGTAATTTTCTGAAAAATAGTCAATGAAGTAATGAATGTGTATTACATGTAATAATATGACCTCATTCGACTAACAATGAAATTAAATGAAATAGCCTTTTATTTATACAATAAATTAAAATCATTACAAAATACAATATAAACATTTAAAGAAGATAGAGAGAAAAAAATATTATAATATATATATATATATAATAGTTGACAAAACATTAACTTCTATCAATTTTCTATCCATCTTTCTGTATCCTTTCTTGTATAGAACTTCCCTTTCGGGAGTAATAGTCAGTACTTCCCGAGGTGACCAGCCCTATTGGGAGGCGAGTTATTTCATTTCTTCTTCAAGACATCGACATCGAAATCCAGAAAGAGTTCGACTAATAATAATGAGATTTAAACAATTACAGCAAGTGTTCCAACAAGTCATTTAATATAGACTTTTATGGTCTAATAGTCTTCTTTTATGGCACCAATTTATGACGTTTTCTATTTTTCTTTCGTTCTGGGTTAGTTAGCAGGCTTCAACCTTTTATTTTTAATAATCCTACATGAATAATATATTGATCACGACGTTTCGAACCGTCCGTCCATCTTCAGGGGTTGATTAAAAAAAAGTGATATTTATTAATGTATATCTTTTTATTTACAATAAAGCTTACAAAATGCTTTGAATGCTTATAAACCTTTTTTAATGCGTTCCTCGAGTTTTTATTTGTATTTTGCAAAACGATTCACTAAGTAGAATACCACCTGAAAAAATAAACACTGGGCTAATCCTTTATTTATAGAGTTCTATGTCTCTTTTTATTACCTTCACCCTTGTCCAATATTTTCGGGAACTACATCTCATATAAGAACCCTTCGGTTGTTTTTTCTTGTCTTGTATCTAATTAATTACAGTAATCACGATTAATCCCACTCGAATGTACAAATACTGAATATTTTTCACTTACACTGAACTGAAAGTAAGAATTTCAATTAAATTGTCTTCTGTTCTTTACTAATTTTATTCGAAAGTATTGTGTAGAATATTTGTACTGAAAGAAACTGCAGAATATTAACGGCTAAACAACGCAGAATTGAGTGACTTTCATCCACTATATGTCATTAACGTGGATCCATTATGTCCATTCACCATGAATAACGAAAGAATTATTAGAAGCCTAATACGACGCTAAGCGGACCAAAACCTACATAGAAGTGTTGTGTAAGGTCAGAGGTGGGTTTGAAGAACTTTAATTTCAGAGTTCGATGTCTTTTTGTTAGATCCTAATAGTCCCAAGGAATAATTGTAACCTTTAGAAATAACAGCTTTCAGACCCACCTTCTGTCTGACTTGAACCCTAAACGACTGGAAATTAACTGCTTTTTTGAATGTCAACGTAGGCCTCTATTATCATTATCTTTTTGTACAATGGTTCAGTCACCAAAATAAAACGCGTTATTTATAATACAAGGGCAAACAATAACTAAAAAAACAGCGACTAAAAAGATCCAACATATTTTATTTCCGCAGCAACGCGACAATTGCTCTACAGTACGCAACATCCCACTTGCAATAGTTTAACCACCGTCCTTAAGTCGGCTTGTGCCGGTACAGTAATTTTACTTGTTTGAAATGTCAGATACTACGGGATGTGATCAACTTAATTAAAAATGATTCACACTATATTACGTTTTGATACTCTGGTGTAGTGGAAAAACATGGGTTCTCACATAGATCTTCAAAACATGGGTTCTCACATAGATCTTCAAAACATGGGTTCTCACATAGATCTTCAAAACATGGGTTCTCACATAGATCTTCAAAACATTGGTTCTCACATAGATCTTCAAATAGCTTACGGAGCTGCATTTCCAATCAATAATTATTGACTCGGATGTAACTAATAACGGTCTTTAAATTATCTGATTCAGGTGTGTATAGAAACAATACCGCTGCGAACTTGGCTTGTATAAAATTAACACAAGAAAGGGATTAAGGGATATAATTATTCAATATGTGCATGATCTGGAAATGTACAAGATTTATGGATATTACGTTTACGATAGGAATCAAATGTTCAAGAGACATTTATTTATTTTATTGTTTATCAAGTAATATTGTATACAATTGTAAAGTAAAAAGTAAATGGAAAAGGAAGATTCGGAGAAGGGGGAGAATGAGCCAAACAAAATTTTGTGTAAATCGTATTACGATTATTATACTGTTAATATCACAACATCATTTCATTTTAACCTAATCCAGAATTATTTAGATTGGTCCAGTATTTCTAAGTACCGGAATACGTAAAATATGCCTGCAACTAGATCAGCAAAGGCACCAAACAATATTAGAATTATTAGAGTGCATTGTGTAAACGAAGGACAATCACTTTCGAGTTGCAAGATTATTGGGCCAGACCACGCTTGGTCTCATAGCCCTAATTAAAACAGCATTTGCCAAGCTTCATTATGAATTAATAAAATTAAATATTAAACTGAAATGAAAACGAATAATTCTCCTACACCTGAAGGAGAAGAATTGGTGACTACCCGTTTATCCTGATTTTATTCTTCATTACAGTTCCATGAGTATATAATGCATAATCTGATAAATTTATGACCGAAATCTATGGGAACATTTTTACCCTCAGATTTGAATCTCATCGTGAGGTGGCCAAAGACGAAATGGTGGTTGTGGTTCGCTCTCCATTCAACTCTTTGAACAGGTGAAAAATTGTTAGGGGCCGTCAATGTCTTTTTTTATGAAGAGTGGCAGTGATATTGATCGAAAGGAAGGAAGGTATGTCTGCCTCCATATCGCTAAATTAATAATTCACAATTGATAGTACTAGTATTTAATTTTTATTTATAGCAATCACTAATTAAAACAGATTCTAAATAATATTATATAATTCAAAACGTAGTCGAATATAATTATTTTATTAACCGATGAAAAACGTTAAGGCCTTCAGAATTATTTGTTGTATTACTTCGCTATCATTAGTTTGGTATTAGATATAAACATGTATAATTCATAATTTATTTAATGATAATTACAACTGTATAAAATTTTTACAATAAGTAAATGTAATGTGAGTTAAACAATAATATGATACAGACATGTGCAGAATATACCCATTGATAGAACTCCAATAAAATTTCTAGAGTAAAAGATCTCGAGGCTGTCTTCTTTTTAGACGCCTAGGAATATTATCAGTTAATGAAGGAGATCCCAGGTTAGAAATAAGTGGATTGGGGCCATTAGGAAGTTTATTATGGAAGGATTGATATTTGGTTCTGGCCAAATTGGCAACAAGGAACATTAAGGTCCTGATGGACTACTTGATATGGGACAAATTAAGGATCATTAAGGATTTTAGGAAGGATTTAGGATTGTAAGGATTGGTTCGAAAAGAATTCGTAGGTTTAGGGAAGTCCCAAAGCTTAACTCCGTAAGTCCAGATAGGCCTTATTATAGTCAGATAAATGAGTCATTCGTAATTAGTCGGAATTTTCGACCGTTTGTCTAGTAAATGCTGTATTAATCAGAATCGGCGTGCAGTTTCCTGTCTTTTCTGTCCAGGTATAGTAGGTAATGGATTTGTTCAACAGGAATAAGTGGGGTATTATTAAAATATTCTGTAGGACATGAAGTCATAAGCTTACGTACGATAAAGGGTAAAGATTATTTGATGGGATTTATTATAATCCTCTAGTTTTAACACCATTCTTCAAGGGTGGTGATGTGGGATTGGAGGGTTTGGAATACAATGGAAGGATCATTATTCACTGATAACAGACATGTGTCATCGGCATACGTGGTGAGGACAGGTTAGGATGGGTTAGGATGTCAGTTGTATGGACTATATAAAGGATAGCACCAAAGATACTGTGGAGGTACGAGTGGAATTTGAGAGAAAAAGAAAACTGTGAAAGCTGTAACTTTTATTTATATTAAATTCCTAGGAACAGAATAAATATAAAATGCAAACTGAGTGTATAGCATACGAAGAATATATTTATTTCATAAACATTTTATTACAATGTCGACATAAAATGATTAATTCCAGTAAAGAAGTGGGAAATAAATAAAAGCACGCAAGTAGCTTATCTAAAATATAGTTAACTAAGCTTTACCTTTGTCTATCTCATGGCGAGGACTAGGGTCAGAATTAGATTTTAATTTATTGTCTACTTTATGCAACTTTATATAATTTTATAATTTAAATATAAATATATAAAGTGGTTATACTACGACTGTTTGTATTTAATTTTTTTTTATTTACTGATAAAAAACAAAAACATTTGTGCGGAATGGAAATCCCGTACTACTATTATTATTTTCTTTTTACAAACACACAAAATTGTTTGGGTGCTAAGTTCAATACAATAATTGTTCATGTATATTGGCAAACATTGTTTCAATTAAGATCTTTGTTGAAAATTTAGTTATCATGAATAAGTATCTTGAATGTTTCTGGAATTGTGGTTTTGGATTTACTTTCATTGATTGAATGGGAATTGGCTTCATGGGGATCTCTCCAAGTAGGTTTAAAAACCTAGCTATACTATTAAAACTTCAATATATGGTATATTTTGTTTTTGAGGGAATTTAATTACCTTACTGCATAACAACTACATGTGATATATAATGCAAAGCACGATTTGGTGCACAGATGTCGGGGGACGAAACCTTACAGCTCAAAAAAAAATCAACGAAAGGTTCACCCATTCAAAAGACAATTTTTAAATAATTTTTTTAAAGTTATGACAGAGTGCTTCCATAACATTTTATGGCTTTCTCAATCTTCATATACGGCCTTATGAGAAGATTGAAAGATTATCTTCGGGTGATTGTAATTTTGGTGCCTGAGAGGGAAATGGTTTATTTAGCCATGCTGCCCAAATATGCTATAATACACAGCAAACCAATCAATCCATGATCGGACATATGTATAATGCATATATTCACATGATATAACAATAATTTTTTTTTCTTTTCTTTTTTCCTCTTTTTTCCTTCACAATTAATACTCGTCTACAAATACTAAATACAAAATTTTTCTCTATAAAAAATATATATTAACATGGGAAACAAAATCATTATTTACAATATCATTTCTCAGTCTAAAATATTATGAAGTGCGGTATCTCTTACACTAGTGAAAGAGATATCGCACATATTTCTTATAGTACAAGAGCCGGGAAGAAAAAAAGGCAGTTATCTCGCCCCATTTTTGATTACTTCAATAAAAACTATGTATAATTACTAGTCAAAATTGATGTGTCTGCCAAGCATAGGTAGGGGGATTAAAAAATGGCGGATGTTTCAAAACCTTAAAAAACCATTGATTTTTCATTCGGAGCTCTATATCTTAAAAACTACCAACAACACTAGAAAATCTAAGAGAACATTACTTAAAGGAGAGTAAATTTGCTGAAGTATTAGCCCTTAAAGAGCTATTTACGTCCAATAGTTCTCGAGATATAGCTTTTTAAAAAGCAAAATTTCTTAAAAATCTACTGAAAGATTAGTAGTTAGTTAATTTATTTTGAGAAATCTATATCTCAGGAACTATATGACGTACAGATGTCTATTAGCACTCAAATTAAAGCTAGTTTAATGGACTATAAAGAAGTTTATGACCTTTACCTTCGTAGGAGTAGTAGTTTTCATGATATTTGATAAAATAAATTTCCGAAAGGAAGATGGCCACGAGACCTACTAATGTAAAATATCATTAGAGTGCTACTAATGGGTAGTTTCTCTACACGCCTGTAACACTCCATTTTAACTAAGATCAAATTTACTGAATGTATTATATAATATACAGGTGTAAATTTCAATAAAGATATTAAAAAAAAAATTAATAAGTTAAGATAATTTTTTAAAAAAAATACTGTAGTTTTTTTTTTTCACTGTAGACTATGAGAATAATAAAGTCTTGGAACAATGCCTTTATTATTTATTATTGACTGATCCTCAAGAACCTCGAAAATATGTATAAAGTTATTTATGAAATTTTGTTTTTATGTAGTATGTAAGTACCAATTACACATATAATTCTTCCAAACAGATTAATGCAATTTGTATTAGCATTTAATAGGTAGCTGTGAAAGGACTGGGAATCCCTTAGAAGCCCAAAGAGGTCTGGAATTGGCCCATCAATGAGATAGGAGATGCTTAGGAGAGGTAGTTTTCAGAGACACAGGCTGGTAGTTCCTTTGAAGCGGCAATATCTGGGAGTTTGTAGCTGGAGGGGTGTATAATCTACAAAGGGCTAGTCTTCTAATAGTGCCTTAATAGTACCCTTTAGGGCTCTGCTTCACAACCCTTATTAACTTCACATCCAATACTCCACATTCAAGCATTCCTCCTTTATCTTACATACTGAATGCAAAACACACTCATAGTACAGAAATTTAATATGAATAAATTTCAGCGGTGCATAAGTGCTTTGTCGTGTTTTATGAGGAATAATTGGATAGTTCCGGGGGAGACCCAGAGTACTTATTGTTCTTGAGCTCCCTTGTCTTGCCTCTGAGGACGGTAATCTCCAAATGACCCGTGTCTCCTCAGATCTCTGTGGAAATGAAGGAGAGAGGAGACGCCCCTTTGACCCTTCACAGGCGGCTTCGAATCAATACGGAGTCCGCGTGTTGACCGCTCGCTCAGAGGCTTGCGGAAAGGCTCGGATTATTTGCGAGATTGTTGCGAAGTGATCTCTGTACTTTGTCCAGAACAATTGTTCGATAAAGTTATTTTGATCAATACAATTTATCTTTTATAATTCTACTTCATGAACTGTATCAGAGTTGCTATTGCTAATGGAAATGTGGCACACTTGTCATAAAATTCTTGAGCGCTTATACTTCATTGATTTATAGTTGTGCGGACAATAAATTTGATTTATGAAAAACTTTATTTCAGAAACCATTCGACGTACTGATGTCTGGCAGCGCTCAAATTAAAGCTAGTTAAATTTACTACCAAATAGTTAATTTGGCAAATGAAAATCTGTCGGAACAACTATAAATCAATTTATTTTAGCAAATATCATGAAAACTACTATTCCTACGAAGGTCATAAACTTCTTTATAGTCCATTAAACTAGCTTTAATTTGAGTGCTAATAGACATCTGTACGTCACATAGTTCCTG